>NW_015391468.1:0-25106 GCF_001527695.2 Protobothrops mucrosquamatus
TCCCACCTTGGGTATTTAGGAAAAAAAGACCCTCGACTCCATTTGTGGTGCAAGGTATACTTTTATTAAAGTCAAGTGGTTACAATCTAAGCAAAGCCAGATCTGAGGATTTCTGGGTAAACCCTGTAAACTCTCTCCCCTTGGTCTCAATCAGAACTAGAGCTGGAAGAGACCTTGGAGGTGGGAAGGTAACATCATTTCCTGCCCCTTTGGTGTATATCCTGGCTGGCCAAATGACCATGGAAAATGTCTTTGGACAATGCTGGCTCCCTCAGCCAAGAAACGGAGATGAGCACCGCTCATCTGGATGGGGAAACCTTTATCTTTACCTGCCTTGAACTCAGCTCCTGTTCCTGGTTTCTTGTGCCTGACAGAAGTACTGTTGTGTAACCGCATAGACCAGGGGTAGGCAACCTTGGCTCTTTTATGACTCGTGGACTTCAACTCCCAGAATTCCTGAGCCAGCATGGGGGAAGTATGGCTCCTTCATGACTGGTGGACTTCAACTCCCAGAATTCCTGAGCCAGCATGGCTCAGCTTGGAAACCTCTCCCTTTCCCCTCAGCACGGCTGGCTCAGGAATTCTGGGAGCTGAAGTCCACGAGTCATAAAAGAGCCAAGGTTGCCTACCTCTGGCCTAGGCCTAGGCCGCTTTATGACTCGTGGACTTCAACTCCCAGAATTCCTGAGCCAGCGTGGCTCAGCTTGGAAACCTCTCCCTTTCCCCTCAGCACGGCTGGCTCAGGAATTCTGGGAGTTGAAGTCCATAAGTCATAAAAGAGCCAAGGTTGCCTACCCTTGGCATAGACCATGATATACTTATTATTAAAAAAAAAAAGTTAAAACTAGGAAGCACGTGAGCTTTTTGTTTTTTAATGGACGCTATGGGCTCACTATGAGAAGGATGCCTCTTCTTTTCCATGTGCTATCAGTGAAATTCTTCTCAAACAGCTGGTTTACTAAAGGAACTGTTCATTTCTCATGGATCTTGTTTTAATTTTTTTTTAAGGATAGGTCCTGCCTTCACCCCACTTGGTTTTCAATTCTGTAGGGTAGAGAAAAGCTCTGGCTGAATTAATGTAGGGCAGGGCAGCCCCTGGCAATGGGTGGGCATGGGGTGGGATACGTTAAGGTAGTGACCTTCCCAGGTAGTGACCTTCCCAGTGTGAGAAAGGGGTCTTCAGGTGGCGAGAGATTTCTATTTTCATCTCGAGTATCGAGAGAATTTGCCTAGTGTTCAGCCGGCAGTTCGGCAAATAAATTAACATTCAATATCTTGCTTCTGCTGACATAGCCTCCAGGCGTTTCTCTGCATTCGAATTGGGCCCTGTTTTTAGCTCTTCGCTGGGATTTTATTTTTTCCTTCAGTTAAGGAAGGGGGAGGGGGCTGCAGCAAAATGTTGCCGGGGATCCTCCCCTTTGGGAGCCCGTTTTTGTTCCGTGTGCTGACCATGCTGATGAGTTATTAAACAAAGGGCTGAGGGGAGCCCCTGGAGATCAAATGACCCCCTGACCTTGCCCTTGTAGTTCTACGGTTTCGTGTTTTACCCTTGTTGTCCCATGGCTAATGAGCTGTGGTCGTTTCAGAAGCAACAAGGCATCAAGACACTGAAAGAGAGGATTGGTTGGCTTTGATTCCTGGCTCCTGGAGTCCTGCTAGAGCCCAAATGCCAACCTTAGAGTAGGGCATGCCATCTACACAAGAAGGCAAGGTTCCTCTTCCCCTACCCTTTTCTTCTTCTTCCCTTCCCTTCTTTTTTCCCTTCTTTTTCCCTTCTTTTCTTCTCTTTTCTTCTTCCCTTTTTCTTCCCTTCCCTTCTTCTTCCCTTCTTCCCTTCCTCCCTTCTTTCTTTCCTTTCCTTTCCTTTCCTTTTCGTTCCTTTCCTTTCCCCTTTCCCCTTTCCCCTTTCCCCTTTCCCCTTTCCCCTTTCCCCTTTCCCCTCTCCCTTTCCTTCCCTTTCCTTTCCTTTCCTTTCCTCCTATTTTTCTCCCTTCCCTTCCCTTTCCTTCCTTTCCTTTCCTTTCCTCCTATTTTTCTCCCTTCCCTTTCCCTTCCCTTCCCTTCCCTTCCCTTCCCTTTCCTTTCCTTTCCTTTCCTTTCTTTCCTTTCCTTTCCTCCTATTTTTCTCCCTTTCCTTCCCTTTCCTTCCCACTTCCCTTTCCTTCCCTTCCCTTCCCACTTCCCTTCTCTTTCCTTTCCTTCCCTTCCCTTTCCTTCCTTCCCTTCTCTTCCCTGTCCCCTTAAGCAAGGGGAAATGGTTACTAGATACAAAAGGAAAGAAACGAGAGAAGCCATGTTTAGACATTACAAGAAGAGATTGTAAGGTCAAGGTTCCCCAGGGAAGCAATCTTTCCTCACAAGAAGCCTAGCAAGATGCCTGGATCAGATCATGTTCATCAATCCTCTTCTTCAGCAGTGGTTTAGAGCAGACTAAAGCTAGTCAGAGTGATCTGTCAGTGACAATGAAGTTAACCAAAAACTCCTTCATCTTAGTGGCTTTGGACAAGCAAAATTGCCGCTCGTGTGGAGACACATACCAGTCAGAAGAACAGGTCCATGGTCATGACGGTGGCCATGAAATCCTGAACCACTCAAAGCTGAAGACTCCCCCTTTGCCACATCAGAACTGGGAGAGATTAATTTTCACCTGTCCCCCAGTTAGGTCTCCGGGATACAAGCCAAGTCAGATGAAAACGAATTTTCATTACAGTGTTTCTATTTCATATTTCTAAATTACGGTAATTATAATACGTAGTTGACTATCAAATTGGGTCACTCTTTTATTTGAGTGACTGAATATTTTCCAAGAAGGGGAAGTTCTTTGTGTGAAAATGTCACTCTTGACAATTCGGTTGTATATTTTCATCAGGAATGTCCAATTTGTAAAAAAATGGCTGTTAGTTTAGGGAACTGCCTCCCTAGGAAAATGGAAACTGGATAATACGTTCTACAGTCACGACTTTCCAAAATCATATTTGCATATACATTTATTTTAATGCTGGTTTGACTCATGACCAGCATGGAGTCACCGGCAGATGGAGATCAGCTGGAATCACTGTCAATATGAAAGTCTAAACAGATGCACTTCAGTAGGAAATCCATTTATTGAATTCATGAGTTCAATATATTTGTTTTCCAGAGGTTTAACACCCTTACTATAGCTGGTCCATTATAACTTTGGACAGTAAGTAAGCCATTGGCCGTAAGTTGAGAATTACCTGCAATATCTACTTTTCTTCATTAAAATTTCTAATTCTTCACATTTGCTTTCTGCAGTTGTACAAAGACATTCCAATTTTTGGTCATGTAATTTGTCCAGTTCCTTTCCATGTAATCATGTAGTTTTCTTATGAACACTGGAAATATTTATAACAGTACAAGTAGTCTTCAACTTACAACAGATTGTTTAGTGACTGTTCAAAGTTACAACGGCACAGAAAAAAGGGACTTATGATCGTTTTTCACACTTACGACCTTTGCAGTCGCCCTATGATCATGTGATCAAAATTTGAACGCTTGGCAACTGGTTCATATTTATGACGGTCGCAGCATCCCGGAATCACGTGATCTACTTTTGCGATCTTCTGACAAGCAAAGTCAATGGGGAAGCCAGATGCACTTAATATCCGTATTACTAACTTAACAACTGCAGTGAATCACTTAACAAAATGTGGCAAGAAAGGTCGTAAAATGGGGCAAAACTCACTTAAGAAATGTCTCACTTAACAACAGAAGTTTTTAGGTCAATTGAGGTCGTACGTAGAGGATTACCTGTATTCAAAGGCCAGGCTTAAAGGACAGCCTGGTTATACTTTTCAAATACGAAAATACCAACAGATCCAAGCTGGTATTTCGGCGAAGAACGTATTTTAAAAACCATCTGTAGATAACATATTATTTGAAAGCCCCTTTATTGAACGGTTATGGACCTTCAGTAAAAACTGGATATTTTAAAAACTTTACATTATTTCATTTTATACATTCTGCTCTACGATATATCAATTTCTGAGCAGACTCTTAGCCATAAATATTGAAAAGGACCTTAGGCAACCAGTCCTACTTGGTTGTGTGTGTCTGTTTAATATGTATAAGCTGGGATGAATGTAATGTTTAGATTTGTGATCTTCCATTGTCCTAAGCAAAAATTTCCATAGGGATCTCTAGCTGTCTAAAATTTTCCACAATCGTTGATTTTCCGCTTGGTGTCTAGTCCTTTATTTTTGTGGGTGAGAGTGGTGGAGTCCTGGGGGGGGGGGGGAATCATGTAGGACTAAGTTTTTCAATTACTTCTGAAATAAGGTCAAAATTCACATCTGAGTAGGCAGGAACAGCTCCGTTACAGGTGAATCAATAAACACCTGGCTTCTGCATCTGTACTATACCAGGGAGAACAATTCCTGTTTGACCGCTTTTTCTAATCTCTTTATTTGGGTATATCCTCCCTTTATTATTTTTTATAAATAACTTTAGGTGGCGACTACCTAATACCTAATACTCCTTTCTTCTCCTATTTTCCCCACAACATCATCCCAGTGAGGGGGGTTGGGCTGGGAAAGAGTGATTGGCCCAAGGTCACCAGCTGGCTTTCATGGCTAAGGCGGGACTCGAACTCACCGTCTCCTGGTGATTGGCCTAAAGCAGGGGTAGGCAACCTTGGCTCTTTTATGACTCGTGGACTTCAACTCCCAGAATCCCTGAGCCAGCCGTGCTGAGGGGAAAGGGAGAGTTTCCAAGCTGAGCCATGCTGGCTCAGGAATTCTGGGAGTTGAAGTCCACGAGTCATAAAAGAGCCAAGGTTGCCTACTCCTGGCCTAAAGTCACCCAGCCAGCTTTCATGTCTAAGGCAGGACTAGAACTCACTGTCTCCTGGTGATTGGCCTAAAGTCACCCAGCTGGCTTTCATGGCTAAGGCAGGACTAGAACTCACCATCTCCCAGTGATAGGTCCAAAGTCACCCTGCCGGCTTTCATGGCTAAGGCAGGATTGGAATCCTCAGCCTTGTTTGTAGCCTGGTACCTGGACCAAAGTGGTCTCTTAATTCTGTCAAGGCTTCCAACTCAAATTGGTCTGTTCTATTTTTTAAAAAAGTTTCATTTATACCTCTTGTATAAGGCCGTGTGCATATGAAGGAGAGGGAGGGAGGGAGGGAGGGAGAGAGAGATATGAGAATAATACAATGTTTGGACAAGGAATATAATTTCTCTCAGCAATCAATCCCTGCTTTTTTTGTTTTGTCTAAAGACAGAAATAACTTGGTATTTATGGAGCGCAGAGTCAGAGGGAATCTGAGAGTATAATCTCTGTGGGATTTTGGAGTATAATCGAAGGTTGCGGCCTGGAGCAGAGCTGTCTCATGCTGAAGTTACAGCAAAGTAATTCCTAACATTTCTTAGATAAGTGTTTATTACATCAAGGTGTAATGGTGAAGTAGGCTAGGGTCACTGCCGGAGATCTTCCCCACCTGATAAGAACCCACTGATTTATTTTAAATAAGATGTTAAAGAAGCCCATCCAGACAAATGGACCCACCCACCCACCAACGCAACCCAAGAGCCTCCGATGTTTTGTTCTTTTATTTCTGTTTTATTTATTTCAAAGATTGTCCATGGCTGCCCATTGTAGAACACAACTCCGGGTGATTTCCAACAATGGAAAAAAAAAAAAAGCAAAAATCAGAGCTAGCATGGAAGCTGTTATCGGTCACCCAAATGATTTTATCTTTTTAGTTTTTTTCATTTTGCCTCCAGCAAATTTTACAAAAGGGTTCCTCGGCTCTCTCCCCAGGATTTGGTATATGTCAACACTGGGAGGTTTCTGATGGAGGTCCTGTAGGATTACAATAGGACATTGGACAGGTAGATTATACAGTTGGTCCTCGACTTACAACAGTTCATTTAGCGACCGTTCAAAGCTAGAACAGTGACTTATGTCCGTTTTTCACACTTACGACCGTTGCAGCATCCCCAGGGTCACGTGATCAAAATTCGGACGTTTGGCAACTGACTCACACTTATGACGGTTGCAGTGTCCCGGGGTCATGTGATTCCCTTTTACGACCCGAGAAGCAAAATTAATGGGAAAACTAGATTACCTTAACAACTGTGTTACTAACTTAACAACTGCAGTGATTCACTTCACAACTGTGGCAAGAAAGAGAGCAAAACTCATTTAACAAACGTCTCACTTAGTAAGAGAAATTTTGGCCTCAATTGAGGTTGTAATGCAAGGGCTACCTGTATATGTGATTTGCACCAGTAAATTGCCGGTGTGCCATATAAATATTAGATTATGACATGAATAATAGTAGCCATTTCACATATTACCACTTCTTGGAGCTACGTTGACTCCAAGTAGACTATAAGGTGCAACTCAAGGTTCTGATCAAAGTCCTACATGTCATGGTGACACACTTATTGGCAGGACCATTTATCCCAATGTTTTTGCTTGTCCCACTAGATTTTCATGGTGAACACACTCTAGATCTCTAGATCTCCTTTGTGAAACAGTGCCACTTGGCAGGGCTTTGGAACCATTCCTTCTATGCCTTATAAACAGCCTCGGAGATATGGATGACCTTGAATCTGCTGACCTTTTGGAAAGAGATGAAATTTTGACTTTTTTTCTCAAGCACTTGAACCAAGATGTTGATGGAAGTGGCATGGTCTGACTGATTTATGGATGCGAGTTTTATCAGGCCTTCAACAGTGTTTTTCATTTTAATATAAGATTAAAAACATGGAAAAATGAGGACATTCCAGCTATTTGATCAAGAGCTTTTATTGTGCCTATCGTATAAACCAGGGGTAGTCAACCTTGGCTCTTTTATGACTCGTGGACTTCAACTCCCAGAATTCCTGAGCCAGCCACGCTGAGGGAAAAGGGAGAGGTTTCCAAGCTGAGCCATGCTGGCTCAGGAATTCTGGGAATTGAAGTCCACGAGTCATAAAAGAGCCAAGGTTGACTACCTCTGGTATAAACTTTATATCTTTGTTTTGTGGTTCATATATCTTACTGAGTTTTCACACTCGGCCACGTTATCACGACAGGGATATGTCCACATTGACATGGCCGGTTTGCCTGCTACTATAAAATTAAAATCGAATTTCCCATTTGGTTGCTAGCTCCATCCCCTCGAAAGAGGGCCCAGAAACTCTCTTTTTCTGGAAACCAAATGCCACTGATTTGTTTTGAGGAAATGCCTGAACTGCAGCATAATAAAATAAATCATGATGGAAACTGATGATTGAGATCAAGCGGCTGAGGGTAGGGAAGCCAGCTGCTATCTTTTTGATATTATAATTAATTGTGCAAATTTAAGCCACACAACGACACGTGAGTGGAATTAGTTTCCCCATCAAAACCATCAATGTCAATATTGGGGCAAGAGGTGGATACCCACAGGCTAAAGGTGTGTGCCTCTTAATTTCCTATTTATTTGCCACTGATGATTCATTTGGCTGCTGGAAAAAAAGATTTAAAAAGCAGGAGGCGATGAGTGGAGACAGGCCGCCTCTAACGAGCGACCCATCCTTGAGTCTAATCATCGTATTCTCTACAATTACCATCATTTTGAATAAAAAAAATGTGGGTCCACTTCTGAGCCGTGCCATTTTCGGGAACACTTGACTTAACATTTCAGCAAGTAGCCACTGTTTTTACTCTCCCGTTGCAGATGTTTGAAAAGCTTTTCTTTGTTGATCAAATTTAAGTACCACCCATTTCCTTCTCCAGAGCAAAACCACTGAAAATGTTGGCAATTCGCACAATCACAGAATTAGTTGTTCTTAGCAAGAAGTGCTCAAGAAAAGAGGCTTTGAGATTCACCAGAAAGTCCAGATGTTGTTTGGTTCCTTGGCATTTGAAGCTCAACTTCCCTTCCTCCTTCTCCTCCTCCTGTTCCTGCTCCTCTTTCTTCTTCTTCTTCTTCTTCTTCTTCTTCTTCTTCTTCTTCTTCTTCTTCTTCTTCTTCTTCTTCTTCTTCTTCTTCTTCTTCTTCTTCTTCTTCTTCTTCTTCTTCTTCTTCTTCTTCTTCTTCTTCTTCTTCTTCTTCTTCNCTCCTCCTCCTCCTCCTCCTCCTCCTCCTCCTCCTCCTCCTTCTTCTTCTTCTTCTTCTTCCTTTTCCACTTCTTCCTCTTCCTCTTCCCCAACCCCATCTCCCTCTTCTTCCTCTTCCTCTTCTTCCTTTTCCACTTCTTCCTCTTCCTCCTTCCTCCTCTTCCACTTCCTACTCCTTTTCTTCTTTTATCTTCTTTCTTTGTTCAGTCAATGCAATACTCAGTTTTGCTACCTTCACATCTAGCTTGAAAGTGACTATTTCACAATAAGTGTTCTTTTGATATCAGGTTAAATAACGCCAACTATAAATTTCCACTTTAAAATATATGTGGCAGCTGCAATCTCAGGAGCAGAGCTGTTTGGGGGTTGGGGGACAGAACATCACCTGATGACAACAATGACAACAATCTTGGGCTACTGAAGTGCAGTATGTCATATGGACATACAAACCAGGTGGAGCTTATTTGCAGTAGCACCACCCCACTTGCGCCCACAGAATGGAACAATTCACTGCAGGACAATTCAACAAATGCAAAAGTCAAAGTAATTTTGACCGAACCTTGACCAATAATAATAAAATAAAGAAAGCCGATCCAGAAATACAAGAGTTACAATCATTTCAACAAAAACGTGGCCACCTATAATAAAAGTCTCTGAATTAAATGATTAATCAAACAGCGAATGATCTTTCAGTGGATTGTCCCATGGCAAGTTGGCTGTGACGAATGGTCCTAGACCAGTGGTTCTCAACCTTTTTAATGCCGCAACCCCCAACCGGTCGTAAATCGAGGACTAAACCGGTCGTAAGTCGAGGACTAAACCAGTCGTAAGTCGAGGACTAAACCGGTCGTAAGTCGAGGACTACACAACCGGTCGTAAGTCGAGGACTTTCCCTGCCCGGGAGTGCCACGCATGCGTGGTTCTGCCCCCTGCGCCGGCCGAGGCGTAGCTGGCAAGCGGCAGAGACGGAGCAGGCCGACCACCAGCTGGCCCAGCTCAAGGGAGGTAAGGCACCTGCCGGAAAAGGGGAAAAAAATGGCGGACAGCCTTGCTTGGCGACCCCCGTGAAATGGTCAATCGACCCCAAATGGGGTCGCGACCCATAGGTTGAGAACCGCTGTCCTAGACCCTTCCCCCATTTTGACCGGATGCTGCAGTGCCTCTGATCAGGAATAGCTAACGTCTGAAGCAAATGACTAATCATGGAAGTGATTGGGTCAAAGAAATTCCAGAAATGTCTTTTTTCCATTGAGTGCCCTCCAGGTGAGCTGGTGAAGATGTTTCTGGATTCCCAGCTTGCATTGCTCAGGATGGCTGGAAAATTGGAGATTTGTAATCTCAGCGTGTTGGGGGAGGCACTTCTGAACCACCTACGGAGCTGGGAATCCATTAAAGGCATCTTCTTGGCAGGCAGCTAATAACAGGGGTTGCTTCAGAGTGTGCCACGTAGGTCTCTCTCTCTCTCTCTCTCTCTCACACACACACACACACACACACACACACACACACCATTTTAACAACAATGGCTTGAATTTTAAGCAGACCGAGGGGAGAAGAGCATGCTGTCGTGCAAATTTCAAAGATGAGCAAGACCAAGAGAAAGGACCATGCACTGTCACCTCTGTAGAATGGCGTTTTTAACTGCTCCCAGATGTGAACTTTTAATAATTGCTTGTGGTTGTTACACAGCACTATCAGAGAGACGGTTTTTATATAGTGGAAGAAGGGGGTGGAAAGGGAGAGCTGGCATGCTCTCTGAGGTACAAACAGTAGCCCTCCTCCGACATAGCCCACGGAGGCACCACGTTTGATGAAAGATGCTGAGGTTGCTCCTAACAACCGTTGCTAAGAGACATTAGCCAGCTTGCGGGAAGAAGAAACTTGCTGCAGAATTATGCACCGATGGTCTTGTTCAGGACGAATAAGACATATAGAGCGGAGGTAGAAATATCACCCGTAGGTTTCAAGAAGAGAAGAGAAGAGAAGTTTGTGAAGTAAAATAACAGAATAATAGAGTTGGAAAGGCCTTGGAAATCTTTGAATCCATCCTTTTGCTCAGGTGGGAAAACCCATACCATTCCAGACAAATAGTTGTCCAATCTTTTCTTAAAAACCTCCAGTGATGGAGCACCCACAACTTCTGGACGCAAATCATTCTCACTGTCAGGAAATTTCTCCTTAGTTCTAGGTTGCTTCTCTCCTTGGTTAGTCTCCATCCATTGCTTCTTGTCCTGCCTTCGGGTGCTTTGGAGAATAGCTTGACCCCCTCTTCTTTGTGGCAGCCCCTGAGATGTTGGAACACTGCTATCATGTCTCCCCTCGTCCTTCTCTTCATTAAACTAGACATACCCAATTCCTGCAACTATTCTTCATATGTTTTAGTCTCCAGTCCCCTAATCGTCTTTATTGCTCTTCTCTGCACTTTTTCCAGAGTCTCAATATCTTTTTTATAATGTGGTGACCAAAACTGGATGAGGTATTCCAGGTGTGGTCTTACTAAGGCATTGCTGGCTGTGGAATTCTGGGAGTTGAAGTCCACATGCCTTAAAATTGTCAAGGTTGAGAAACACTGTACTAAGGCTTTGTAAAGTGGTACTAACACTTCATGTGATCTTGATTCTGTCCCTCTGTTAATTTAACCATAGAATTGCTCTTGTGTTTGTGGCATCCATTTTCTGACCTGGTTTACCTCAAAGGGCTGACAGACACATCCAAGAGCTTTCCAGTGCAATTTACTTAAGGAGAAATAAAGGAATATGTCATTGCTAAAAAATACTAATCACAAGACCTGGATTCTTCTTCCATCTGTTGTTGTAAGTTCTCTGAAGGGCATATATTCCGTTTTTAATCTTTCACCTCAGTAAACAAATTTGGAAGAAAGGAATTTACCTGGGTGCCATTGGGGTAGATCTTGACTTGTGCTCTTCTTTAGATAATCCATCTTGATGCACTACAGAAGGGAAGGGTAACTTAAAAAAAATATATAATGTGAGGCTTCACTGATTTAGAAGGTTTTTTTTTCTACATCCCTATCTAGAGGTTGCAGCCTGGAACTAGTTGCTGAAGCTGTGCAGTTTGATTGTGGCCAGTGATTGGATTATTTCCAAATTCCATCTGTCTCAAAAAGCCCAACTGGAAAAAGTTGGAATAAACACAAATCAGCAGCGGCAACTTTCTGCAACGTTACCCATCCGCGCAAATGGATTTTTTAAAACAAGCTTCACAGGCGTAATCAAGCTCAGAGTCCTCACTAAATAAAATAAGGCTCTTTTCAATATTGTATTATCATCCGAGCAAATTGTCATACCGTTTAGCATATAATTCCCATCACGGGGTGAAAAAGGGTTTTGCCAATACTTGTGCTGAGTTTAATGGATTCATTACGCCTTTCAACGTATAATTCATCAGGGCTTAATTGAATGGATTAGCTAAACACAATTCGGACAGGAGGGAAAGTACGTCTCCTCCACTTCTGCCGCTTGTTCTTTTCTTCTATCGCGACTAATAGAATATAAATTTCCTTGATTACTCTTTACAATTTCTCAGTCCATACAGGAGTCACCTGTGATGCTTGGGGGCCTTGTCGCCAAGAGAGACATGGAGTTATTTCTGGGTTTTTTTTAAATTGATTTCTTTATTTACATTTCAATTTCAATTTTTGAATATAAGTAGGTAGGTAGATACTGCTGAAGGATTGTACTGTTGAAGGAAAAATCTTCATCAGGGTCCAGTCCAAGCCGGGAATAAACAAAATGGAGGCTGCTTTAGAAAGAAGGTTGTAGTTTATTGAAGAAGAGAGCCAGACAGAAAGATGGCTCTGGAAAAACTGACCACATGTAGCAGGGATTGGTGGGTTTTTATACCTTCTGGGGCTCTTGAGGTTGTTTCCTGTTCCTGTTTGAGGCTTTGTATTTCCTGTGTCATGTACTTTGACCTGAGTCTGAGTGTACCCTTTTGGTATTCGGATGGTGGTGGGTTAATCCTATTATGTTTCCTGTCCTTGGAATTTGGGTGGGGTATGTAGATTTTAAGGGTCTCTGTCTTCCTAATTTCTTCAGTTTCTAGCTGGAAGACTCCAAACCTTCCTGAATGGATTATTACATCTGCATTTCTAAAAGCTGGTTTCTGCTGAGTTGTTTGGCTGGGGCGGGGGGGGGCGGTGAGAGAGAAGTTTCTGCCTTTTTAAAGATCTTCTCCACGTGATCAACATTCAGATGTTTGGCAGCTGATTCATACTTATGACAGTTGCAGCATCCTGGGGGGGGGATCATATGATCTCCTTTTGCTTCTGATAAGCAAAGTCAATGGGAAAGCCAGATTCGTTTAAAGACCATGTTATTAACTTAATATCTGCAGTGATTCACTTAACAACAGTGGCATGAAAGGTCGCTAAACAGGGCAAAATTCACTTAGCAAATGTCTTCCTTAGCAACATAAATTTTGGGCCCAATCACTTAAATATGAGCCAGCTGTGTGCTGCAGCTGCCACAAAAGCCAACACAGTGCTAGGCTGCATTAACAGAGGGATAGAATCAAGATCACGTGAAGTATTAATACCACTTTACAATGCCTTGGTAAGGCCACACTTGGAATACTGCATCCAGTTTTGGTCACCACAATGTAAAAAAGATGTTGAGACTCTAGAAAGAGTATAGAGTACAGAGAAGAGCAACAAAGAGGATCAGGGGACTGGAGGCTAAAACATACAAGGAATGGTTGCTAGAATTGGGTATGTCTAGTTTAATGAAGAGAAAGACGAGGGGGGACATGATAGCAGTGTTCCAATATCTCAGGGGCTGCCACAAAGAAGAGGGAGTCAAACTATTCTCCAAAGCACCTGAAGGCAGGACAAGAAGCAATGGATGGAAACTAATCAAGGAGAGAAGCAACCTAAGGAGAAACTTCCTGACAGTTAGAACAATTAACCAGTGGAACAACCTGCCTCCAGAAGCTGTGAATGCTCCAACACTGGAAGTCTTTAAGAAGAGATTGGACAGCCATTTGTCTGAAATGGTATAGGGTTTCCTGCCTGAGCAGCGGGTTGGACTAGATGACCTCCTAGATCCCTTCCAACTTTATTATTATTATTATTATTATTATTATTATTATTATTATTATTATTATTATTATTATTATTATTATTATTATTATTATTATTATTATTATTATTATTATTATTACTACTACTACTACTACTATTATTATTATTATTATAGACAAAAAGGAAAAAAATAAACCCTGTTCTGCAAACTGTTTCCAAAATAAACAAAATTAAGAGATGTTGCATTTAGCCAAAGAGTGAATGCAATCTCAAAGGAAATTTTAAAAAATGCCTTTAGTACTCTAAATGTCAAAAGCACAGTCCAAAAAATAAATCGAACCAACTCTGCGGTTGAGTTTTTACAATCAGTATTATTAGACTTCTTCCTTAAGGCTTCAAAGAATGGAAAAACCACAGCATTAAACCCTCATCTGTTGTGTACTTGTCTGATGAGCCGAGAGTTCAAACAATATTGGTATGCAGTGAAAAATAACAGCAGTGTGGTTTACATTATTCTGCTCGGACGTTAAATGCCTTATTTTGGCTACAAAAGAAAATGTGATCTGACATTTTTTTGAGATCAAAGAACCTGCTAGGAAACTAGGGAGACTTTTTAATAGATTCTTTTTTCTTTTTTCCTGACTTTTCAGGTGTGTAGTCTTGATTAGTTATTCAGCGTGGACAATTCAGCCAAGTACTCTACTAGCTAAAATACAACAGGATATGCAACAGTTCCTATATCATATAGTTCTTAAGTCTGAAGTATCAATTTATGCCCTGAATGTGAACATAGTTAATAGGACTTGGACAGTGGTGTGAAATTAATATAATTAATCAGGGGATCTATTTGCCTCCAGAAGTTGTGGGTGCTCCATCACTGGAGATTTTCAAGAAGAAACTGGACAACCACTTCTCTGGAATGGTATAGGGCAGGGGTAGGCAACCTTGGCTCTTTTATGACTCGTGGACTTCAACTCCCAGAATTCCTGAGCCAGCCATGCTGAGGGAAACGGGAGAGGTTTCCAAGCTGAGGCATGCTGGCTCAGGAATTCTGGGAGTTGAAGTCCATGAGTCATAAAAGAGCCAAGGTTGCCTACCCCTGGTATAGGGTCTCCTGCTTGAGCAGAGGGCTGGACTAGAAGACCTCCAAGGTCCCCTCCAACTCTGTCATTCATGAATTCAGTGGGAGAGGAAGATAAAAGTGTCTTTATTGTCAGACACATTGGCTGCGGGCAACTGCAGGAAACAGAGACTTAAAGAGTTGAAGTCCACACAAGGGGCCAAGTTTGTGATTTTTACCCAAAGTTGTTACAGTTTAATGAATATGGTAGGCTATGCTCATTTGATTTAACCCTAATTTCTTCCCTCTTTGTAGATTAAAGTTACAATGAAAAGAAATAAGAGAATGACAGAATGAAAGAACCTTGGAGATCTTCTAATCCAAACCCCTGCCACAAGTGGGGGACTCCTATGCCATTCTGGACAATCTCTTCTTAAAAACCTCCAGTGTTGGAGCACCCACAACATCCGAAGGCAATTTCCGTTCCACTGGTTAATTGTTCTCACTGTCAGGAAATTTCTCCTTAGTTCTAGGTTGCTTCTCTCCTTGATTAGTTTCCATCCGTTACTTCTTGTCTTGCCTTCAGGTGCTTTGGAGAATAACCTGACCCCCGACTTCTTTGTGGCAGCCCCTCAAGTACTGGAAGACACCTACCATGTCAGAATACAAAATGACAGAGTTGGAAGGAACCTTAGAGGTCTTCTAGTCCAACCCCCTGCTCAGGCAGGAAGCCCTATACCAAGGGGTAGGCAACCTTGGCTCTTTTATGACTCATGGACTTCAACTCCCAGAATTCCTGAGCCAGCATGGCTCAGCTTGGAAACCTCTCGCTTTCCCCTCAGCATGGCTGGCTCAGGAATTCTGGGAGTTGAAGTCCACGAGTCATAAAAGAGCCAAGGTTGCCTACCCCTGCTCTATACCATTTCAGACAAATGGCTGTCCAGTTTCTGCTTAAAAACCTCCAATGATGGAGCATCCACAACTTCTGGAGGCAAGTCGTTCCACTGATTAATTATTCTCACTATCACTATTTTTTCCCTTATTTCTAGGTTGCTTCTCTCCTTGATTAGTTTCCATCCGTTGCTTCTGATCATTGGACCTTGTCTGGAGCATATGGGAGTTGAAAGCCAACATCTTAGGTGTCTGTCCTGTTGGAGTCATTTGTCTTAAACTAAGCAATTTCTTGTCTGATTTCAGAATTACATGATTCTTAATCTTCTCGTGTGCATTTTTTAAAAGATTGGATTCAGGCAAGTGAGAACAAAGGATGGATGGAGCCCTTTCTGGAATTGCTATATTTAATCGGATATTTTAAAAGGCTTAGTCAAAATCTTGGAGGCAGTTTTGAAGATGAGAGTTTGAAATCTTTTATCAGAACTTGTCTTTGAATTCATTAATATTACAGTTTCATCTAGATCTTCCAGATGGCTCTGTGGTGTTTGAGTTAGATTATTTTAGCTCATCTGCTCTAAATTTCCCATATTTTGTCTAATAGGCTAAAGAAAAGAATTGCTGGTGTTTTTTTTAGGATGTGACTGGAGGGGGAAAGAATTCTATTTTTGTCAGCAATGATAATTATAACCCTTTTTAGATTAGGCGCAATGGCTTGATTAAAAAAAAATACTATGCTTTTCTGAGGAGATTTGACTTTGAAGTGCCGAGCTGTGTTCCTATTTAATAATAAGATCTTTGAAAAGCAAGTCCTTTTCTGATTATTGATAATTATCCTGCTCCAATGATCAAGACTGTGAGCATAGAAAAAAATTTCAAAAGATGGCACAGCTTGCTAAAGGCGTGATTAGCATAGGACCCAGCCTAATTTCCTCACTTATATTATACAGATTTCAGTTGCAGATTTTTTTTCCTTCTTCTTTTACCACACAGTCTTTTGTGGCAATACTAAATATTTTAATAATCTTTCCTTCCTTCCTTCCTTCCTTCCTTCCTTCCTTCCTTCCTTCCTTCCTTCCTNTGGACAGCCATTTGTCTGAAATGGTATAGGGTTTCCTGCCTGAGCAGGGGGTTGGACTAGATGACCTCCAAGGTCCCTTCCAACTTTATTATTATTATTATTATTATTATTATTATTATTATTATTATTATTATTATTACTACTACTACTACTACTACTACTACTACTACTACTACTACTACTACTACTACTACTACTATTATTATAGACAAAAAGGAAAAAAATAAACCCTGTTCTGCAAAGTTTCCAAAATAAACAAAATTAAGAGATGTTGCATTTAGCCAAAGAGTGAATGCAATCTCAAAGGAAATTTTAAAAAATGCCTTTAGTACTCTAAATGTCAAAAGCACAGTCCAAAAAATAAATCGAACCAACTCTGCGGTTGAGTTTTTACAATCAGTATTATTAGACTTCTTCCTTAAGGCTTCAAGGAATGGAAAAACCACAGCATTAAACCCTCATCTGTTGTGTACTTGTCTGATGAGCCGAGAGTTCAAACAATATTGGTATGCAGTGAAAAATAACAGCAGTGTGGTTTACATTATTCTGCTTGGAGGTTAAATGCTTTATTTTGGCTACAAAAGAAAATGTGATCTGAACATTTTTGAGATCAAAGAACCTGCTAGGAAACTAGGGAGACTTTTTAATAGATTCTTTTTTCTTTTTTCCTGACTTTTCAGGTGTGTAGTCTTGATTAGTTATTCAGTGTGGACAATTCAGCCAAGTACTCTATTAGCTAAAATACAACAGGATATGCAACAGTTCCTATATCATATAGTTCTTAAGCCTGAAGTATCGATTTATGCCCTGAATGTGAACATAGTTAATAGGACTTGGACAGTGGTGTGAAATTAATATAATTAATCAGGGGATCTATTTGCCTCCAGACGTTGTGGGTGCTCCATCACTGGAGATTTTCAAGAAGAAACTGGACAACCACTTCTCTGGAATGGTATAGGGCAGGGGTAGGCAACCTTGGCTCTTTTATGACTCGTGGACTTCAACTCCCAGAATTCCTGAGCCAGCCATGCTGAGGGAAACGGGAGAGGTTTCCAAGCTGAGGCATGCTGGCTCAGGAATTCTGGGAGTTGAAGTCCATGAGTCATAAAAGAGCCAAGGTTGCCTACCCCTGGTATAGGGTCTCCTTCTTGAGCAGAGGGCTGGACTAGAAGACCTCCAAGGTCCCCTCCAACTCTGTCATTCATGAATGCAGTGGGAGAGGAAGATAAAAGTGTCTTTATTGTCAGACACATTGGCTGTGGGCAACTGCAGGAAACAGAGACTTAAAGAGTTGAAGTCCACACAAGGGGCCAAGTTTGTGATTTTTACCCAAAGTTGTTACAGTTTAATGAATATGATAGGCTATGCTCATTTGATTTAACCCTAATTTCTTCCCTCTTTGTAGATTAAAGTTACAATGAAAAGAAATAAGAGAATGACAGAATGAAAGAACCTTGGAGATCTTCTAGTCCAAACCCCTGCCACAAGTGGGGGACTCCTATGCCATTCTGGACAATCTCTTCTTAAAAACCTCCAGTGTTGGAGCACCCACAACGTCCGAAGGCAACTTCCGTTCCACTGGTTAATTGTTCTCACTGTCAGGAAATTTCTCCTTAGTTCTAGGTTGCTTCTCTCTTTGATTAGTTTCCATCCGTTACTTCTTGTCTTGCCTTCAGGTGCTTTGGAGAATAACTTGACCCCCGTCTTCTTTGTGGCAGCCCCTCAAGTACTGGAAGACACCTACCATGTCAGAATACAAAATAACGGAGTTGGAAGGGACCTTAGAGGTCTTCTAGTCCAACCCCCTGCTCAGGCAGGAAGCCCTATACCAGGGGTAGGCAACCTTGGCTCTTTTATGACTCGTGGACTTCAACTCCCAGAATTCCTGAGCCAGCATGGCTCAGCTTGGAAACCTCTCCCTGTCCCCTCAGCATGGCTGGCTCAGGAATTCTGGGAGTTGAAGTCCACGAGTCATAAAAGAGCCAAGGTTGCCTACCCCTGCTCTATACCATTTCAGACAAATGGCTGTCCAGTCTCTTCTTTAAAACCTCCAATGATGGAGCACCCACAACTTCTGGAGGCAAATCGTTCCACTGATTAATTATTCTCACTTTCAGGATTTTTCCCCTTATTTCTAGGTTGCTTCTCTCCTTGATTAGTTTCCATCCGTTGCTTCTGATCATTGGACCTTGTCTGGAGCATATGGGAGTTGAAAGCCAACATCTTAGGTGTCTGTCCTGTTGGGGACATTTGTCTTAAACTGGGCAATTTCTTGTCTGATTTCAGAATTACATGACTCTTAATCTTCTTGTGTGCATTTTTTAAAAGATTGGATTCAGGCAAGTGAGAACAAAGGATGGATGGAGTCCTTTCTGGAATTGCTACATTTAATCGGATATTTTAAAAGGTTTAGTCAAAATCTTGGAGGCAGTTTTGAAGATGAGAGTTTGAAATCTTTTATCAGAACTTGTCTTTGAATTCATTAATATTACAGTTTCATCTACTGTAGATCTTCCAGATGGCTCTGTGGTGTTTGAGTTAGATTATTTTAGCTCATCTGCTCTAAATTTCCCATATTTTGTCTAATAGGCTAAAGAAAAGAATTGGTGTTTTTTTTAGGATGTGACTGGAGGGGGAAAGAATTCTATTTTTGTCAGCAATGATAATTATAACCCTTTTTAGATTAGGCGCAATGGCTTGATAAAAAAAAAATACTATGCTTTTCTGAGGAGATTTGACTTTGAAGTGCCGAGCTGTGTTCCTATTTAATAATAAGATCTTTGAAAAGCAAGTCCTTTTCTGATTATTGATAATTATCCTGCTCCAATGATCAAGACTGTGAGCATAGAAAAAAATTTCAAAAGATGGCACAGCTTGCTAAAGGCATGATTAGCATAGGACCCAGCCTAATTTCCTCACTTATATTATACAGATTTCAGTTGCAGATTTTTTTTCCTTCTTCTTTTACCACACAGTCTTTTGTGGCAATACTAAATATTTTAATAATCTTTCCTTCCTTCCTTCCTTCCTTCCTTCCTTCCTTCCTTCCTTCCTTCCTTCCTTCCTTCCTTCCTTCCTTCCTTCCTTCCTTCCTTCCTTCCTTCCTTCCTCCCTCCCTCCCTCCCTCCCTTCCTTCCTTCCTTCCTCCCTTCCTCCCTCCCTTCCCTTCCCTTCCCTTCCTTTCTTCCCTTCCCCTCCCCTTCTTTCTCCTTCTTTCCTTCCTTCCTTCCTTCCTTCCTCCCCTCCCCTCCCTTCCCTTCCCTTCCAGTTGTACTTGGGTTCAAACCTGAAAATCCAGCAAACATCTGTGAAAAGAGGTGATATCTATGTAGGTTTAAAGTTACATCATCTGATGGGCATTTGACAATCAGACAAATGTTGTGGATGCAATTATGAGTGAGACATTTGGACAAGTCTCTGGATGTTACCTGGTTAGTTTGGCCCAGGGACTGCAAACCATCTATTATTTTCTTTTTCCATTCTGTCTGAAGGCCCGGGACCTGCCTGGCCCGACACATCCCCTCCTCTTTTGCCTCAAAGCCATGCAACTGGGCCATTGTCACTTTGAACAGCCACTAAATGAACCGTTGTAAGTTGAGGACTACCTGTATAATCTACTTGCCCAATGTCCTATTGTAATCCTTTTGGCCCTCCCAGGGTTGACACATATGCCAAATCCTGGGGACAGACCCTTCTCTCTGCCCACCTTCTTTTAAAATTTTAAAAAGTGTGAAAAATGGTCATATGTTACTTTTTCCCCAGTGATGTGGTAACTTTGATTGGTCACTGAATGAGCTGTTGTAAGTTGACTTCCACTTCCAAGTAAATACCTCTTTTTTAGGAGGAGGGGATGGCTTCTGACCTTACTTCTTTTATATCCTCCTGTTTATGTTACAAGGGGCCCTTGGCTATCTACCCCACAAATCCTACTCAATTCGTGCTTTGAAATGTTTTATACAGTCTCCTGATTTTTCAGCCAGGCTGTTTTCTATCAGAATGGAACCAAATCCAATCAGATCGGAATAACACTCTTGCCATTTGCATTCTAGAAATATATATATATTCCGTGAAGATATAAAAACAAGCCTCCAAGTCTGAAAAATGTAGGTTAGTTCTTCAAAAATATACTACCCAAATGAAATTCTGCCAGTGCGTTAGGAATAAATAGACAACACTGAGTACAGGGTAGAAGGTGAACATGAAAGCACTGAAAAAGGTAAGCTGTAGCAAGAATAAATAATTGTATATTGTTATAGATGGCACAAAGCAATGCTACTGTTTTTCTGTGTCTATAGGCTTACAAAAGAGAACTTGCGAATGGGAGATAGGTTGTTGTATAACCACATCCACATGTCAGAAGGTTGGTGTGTTGAGAATTTCAAAGAGTTAACAGAATTAACAGAATAGCAGAGTTGGAAAGGACCTTGGTGGTCATCTAGTCCAACCCCCTGCTCAGGTAGGAAACCCTGTACCCGTGGTGGTGAACCTATGGCACGCAGAGGTGGCACGCAGAGCCCTCTCTGTGGGCACACACACCATCGCCTCAGTCCTAGGCCTTCAGGTAGGTTTTATAAAACCTTTTTGCTTTAGGCCTCCGGCGTCGTGTGCAAAAAAAAAAAAAGGTTCAATCAATCAATCAATTTCAACTTCTCGCGGGAAAAAAAAGATCTCGCAAAGTTGGAATTGATTGGTTGAACTTTTTAGTCCCACCCAGTCTGCCATTATCACCGAAGCCACGCCCACCCAATGGGCCACACCCACCCGGCACCCGACGATACATAAGTGGGTTTTGGGTTCCAGTTTGGGCACTCGGTCTCTAAAAGGTTCGCCATCACTGCCCTATACCATTTCAGACAAATGGCTGTCCAGTCTCTTCTTAAAAACTTCCAGTGTTGGAGCATACACAGTTTCTGGAGGCAGGTTGTTCCAGTCATTAATAGTTCTAACCATCAGGAAATTTCTCCTTAGTTCTAGGTTGCTTCTCTCTTTGATTAGTTTCTGTCCATTGCTTCTTGTCTGGCCTCCAGGTGCTTTGGAGAATAGGTTGACAACCAACCATGCAACCAACAACACAAAAGGTAGAGTAGAAAAATATTAAGCGTAGAATAAAGATGAAAGAATTGACCGGTTTTTTCCCTCTCTAAGCAACTTGAGTCATCCTTTTGTACCTCTTAGCTAATAAAACCCTTGTGAATTGAGGCCAGGAAAATATGAATTCATTTCACCTCTGCACGTTACAGGACTCATTCCTTTTCCTCGTTCTACCCAGCTTGCTTTGTGGGAACGTGAAAAATGCCAGGCACACTTCCACACAGCTGTTATTTTCATTCCCCAAACCCTCTGAGATAGTTCGGAGCCAACCCACATTTATCATCCTCGCTGCAGCAGACCTCAAAGCCTTGAGCACCATTCCAAATGACCACAGGAAACTGCACTAAGCCAAGGTCTTTGTCTCCTCCATGTTATGTTCATTGCACCATTCATTTGGTGGTTTGGTAAGAAACCTAATTGTGCTCATTGCTGTCATCTACT
Organism: Protobothrops mucrosquamatus; assembly: GCF_001527695.2. Taxonomy (NCBI): domain Eukaryota; kingdom Metazoa; phylum Chordata; class Lepidosauria; order Squamata; family Viperidae; genus Protobothrops; species Protobothrops mucrosquamatus. Next base: position 21,661 of record NW_015391468.1, read on the forward strand.
CATTGCAAGACCCAAAGATTGTGAAATTGGCAGGTAGGCCCAGTGGCTCAACCTGAAGACTTTTCTGATGCGCTAACCCTGAAAAGGATAGAAGTGTGGGATCACAGGAGTAGCAATAGCAATAGCACTTAGACTTATATACCGCTTCATAGTGCTTTACAGCCCTCTCTAAGTGGTTTACAGAGCCAGCCTGTTGCGTCCAACAATCTGGGTCCTCATTTTACTGACCTCGGAAGGATGGAAGGCTGAGTCAACCTGGAGTCCCGTCAGAATCAAAGGAATCAAACTCCTGGCCATGTGAGCAGAGTTAGCCTGCCACACTGCATTCTAACTATTGCACCACAATGGTTTCTTGTGTTTCGACCATGGAAGCACAAAGTGGTGTGGAAGTATCTCAGGGGGGTTCCTTGGTGCTCGCTGAGCTTCGTTGTTTTTTTGCAGATGTTTCAGTACCCAAACTAAGTAACATCAACTGATGATGTTACCTAGTTTGGGTAAGGAAACGTCTGCAAGAAAACCACCAAGCTCAGAGAGCACCAAGGAACCCACAGTCGTCGTCGTCCTCCTCCTCCTCCTCTTCATCCTTCTCCTCCTTCCCCTCCTCCCCACTACCTTCTAGCACTGATGATGTTACCTAGTTTGGATAAGGAAATGTCTGCAAGAAAACCACCAAGCTCAGAGAGCACCAAGGAACCCACAGTCCTCTTCCTCCTCTTCCTCCTCCTCCTCCTCTTCCTCTTCCTCTTCCTCCTCTTCCTTTTCTTCCTCCTCTTCCTCTTCATCCTCCTCCTCCTCCCCCATTACCTTCTAGCACTGATGATGTTACCTAGTTTGGATAAGGAAACGTCTGCAAGAAAACCACCAAGCTCAGAGAGCACCAAAGAACCCACAGTCCTCCTCCTCCTCCTCCTCCTCCCTCCCTCCCTCCCTCCCACTACCTTCTAGCACTGATGATGTTACCTAGTTTGGATAAGGAAACGTCTGCAAGAAAACCACCAAACTCAGGACTCCTCATTTCAAGCCTGAACTACAAATATTCTTTCTTATAAGTATCTCAGGTCTTAACAGCTTGAGTGCTTTGCTTTGGCCATGGTGTCAGGTCCCCCTTGAGATAGACGAATAGATGAACTCAGTTGGATGGTGAATCTGTATGTCTCTCCAGGACCAGCAGACTACAGTGCTTTTTTTCTAAAAAAAAAAAAAAAGGTGCCGGAACTCACACACGTCATACAACCCGCCTTGCCTACCCTACAAGGTTCCATCCAAAAAAGGTGCCGGAACTCCGTTCTGGGCGTTCTATGAGAAAAAAAGCCCTGAGTAGACATATAATATGGTTGATCATTTCTGAACAAACAGGAACGGTGGATCAAAATATGGCGTATTTATATCACATATTTTTATACACATTTTATCAAGGCTGTCTTTTTTTCCACATAATCCTCTGTCCACGCTTGTTTATCTTCTCAGCGTTCCTATTTGGCGGGCCCTTAAGACGGACTGGGTTGTTCCAGTCACTAACAGAGTCTTAGCAATTGTGATCTTTTTATCCAACAGTCTCTTCTGATTGTACATCTTGGCTTTGGAAAATACCGTGCAGCGCAGTTTGGTTAACGTTCATAGCAGGATTTATCTCTGGCCTCTGAGAAAACAAGGCATGGAAAATACACAGCACCTGGCTTCTGAAATTGGTTCCCACCATAGAAAATGCCATTGTTCTCCCCACACCAAGTTTGGACCCATTCCATCCTGTTTTCTGAGAGGGATCCTGCTGATTCAAGCAAGATGCTTGCAAAATAAGATGTTTTGTTTTCTCTGTCTTGTTTTCATATATGGAGAGCTTCTGTGTTGAGGGAAAAGGGCACGTTTCCTTTGACTTTGCACGTTACAACAGCGGCAAGAATTACATTTGCGCAATACTGGAAGAATGAAGGAATACCATCAGATGAAGAAATAATTAAAAAAAAATACTAGAATGCACAGAGATGGACAGATTGACTATGAGACTGAAAGAAAAGGAAGAAACGGACTATTATCAAAGCTGGAACTTATTTTACTATTGGCTAGACTAGAGGAAAGAATAAAGGATTAGGAATTAAATATTTATTAGCGTATGTAAACTCAGACAGCACGTTGGTTGAAAAATTATGATTGTTTGTATGGAAAAAATGAATAAAAAACTTATTAAAAAAAGGAAAAGGGCAGTTTCCTTGTATTCGAAGCTATTTCCTCCCACTGAAAGAGATCAGTCCTACCTCCCAGTTTCAGCATAATAACAGAATAACAGAGTTGGAAGGGACCTTGGAGGTCTTCTAGTCCAACCCCCTGCTCAAGCAGGAAACCCTATATCATTTCAGACAAGTGGCTGGCCACTTGATGGATCACCCAGGACTTCTGAAGACAAGCTGTTCCACTGATTAATTGTTCTCACGGTCAGGAAATTTCTCCTTAATTCCAGGTTGCTTCTCTCCTTGATTAGTTTCCATCCATTGCTTCTTGTTCTGCCTTCAGGTACTTTGGAGAATAAGTTGACCCCCTTTTTCTTTGGGGCAGCCCTTCAAATATTGGAATATGCTGTCCTGTCACCCCCCCTATCCTTCTTTTCATTAAAGCAGAAATACCCACTTCCTGCAACCATTCTTCGTATGTTTTAGCCTTCAGTCATCTAGCACAGGGCTTTTCAACCTTTTCACCCATTGTATCACTTTTAGGATATGGCAACATCTGAGTACCACCAGTCGCCTAACAAGGTGTCAAAAACTTGATGACCAAAAAAAAAAAAAAAGGAAAAAAGTGATAAAGTACAGGTAGTCCTCGACTTACAACAGTTCCCTTAGTGACTGTTCAAAGTTACAATGGCACTGAAAAAAGTGCCCCCAAGCCACAGCCGAGCAAGACAGCGCCCAGTGGCATTCTTCCTCCTGTCCGAGGTTTTCATTATTGTGAACATTTCTGTTGAGGATTGGCAGCGGGGGTGGGGTGGGGGGTGTTTGGTTTTTATTCCCCCCTGTCTGCTGGGTGGTTGCAGCAGGTTTTGGTCACTTCACATGACCCCGGGACACTGTAACCGTCATAAATGTGAATCAGTTTCCAAGCATCTGAATGTAAATCACAAGATCCTGGAGATGCTGCAACATTCCAGCTGATTGGTGCTTCTTCAGGGCTCAGCAGAAGCGCCAGGATCAGCGTCGAACTCCAGCTGGAGCCTGGCACTGATCCTGGGGCTTCCGCTGAGCCCTGACAGCCCTGCAGCTCCAGCCGTCTCTCGCTCAGGCTTGTGCGGTGCTGCCACCGGTACAGCTCATTCCCCTCCCCCGCTACCACTTTTCTAGGATGGTTGCGTACCACCTGCCAGGTGCCAATGTACCACAGGTGGTACCCGTATGACTGGTTGAAAAGCCCTGACCTAGCAGTTTAGAAGTACAACTACTGAAATTTTTAGCATGTCA
>NW_015391469.1:0-11304 GCF_001527695.2 Protobothrops mucrosquamatus
GGGCAGCGTCCCTGGGACTGTTGGATTTGATATCTTGACGACGAGAGAATTATTATTATTATTATTATTTTCTTATTTTACCTCAGCATGTATATTTCTAAGAGTTGATTCATCCGCGGATTGTAGCCTCAATCTCCTCATATATTTTGGGATTCTCTTCTGAAGCTCTCTTTTTTTTCTGATTTCAGTCTTCGGGCTGGTCCTGAAATGAAATTCAAGTTTCCCTTTTGGTCTGTAATTCAGGCAAGTGGCTCTTTTTTGCAACCTCTAATCTGGGATTTGCAAAGGATAACTTATCAGCCGAATATATCAACAGAAGAGAATATTTGTAGCTCAGGGTTAAATTGTGGGACCCTTGGTAATCTCTGAGCTTGGTTGTTTTCTTGCAGATTATCTAACCAAATAACATGATCAATACTGGAAGGGTTGGGATTAAGAGTGGGCAAACCCCACTCCCTTCTAACCCTGATGATGTGACCTAGTTGGGTAATGAAATGTCTGCAACAACCAGGCTCAGAGAGCACAAGGCACACTACAGTCCAATATTTGAGGAGCTGTCACAGAGAGGAGGGAGTCAAGCTACTTTCCAAAGCCCCCCGCCCCCGAAGGCCAGACAAGGAACATTAGATGGAAACTAATCAAGCACAGAAGCAACCTGGATTTAAGGAGAAATTTCCTAACTGTGAGAACAATCAATGGCTGGCTTTTCTGGGTGCTTCATCGCTGGAGGGTTTCAATAAGAGATTGGATAGCCACTTGTAAAAATGGTGTAGGATCTTCTTCTGAGCAGGGATTACAGTAGATAACCTACAAGGTGCTTTCCAATTCTGCTATTCTGTATTCTGAATTCATTCCGCCTCCTTCTCCTCCTTCTCCTTCTCCTCCTCCTCTTCTTTCTGCTCCTCTTCCTGCTGCTGCTGCTCCCTCTCCTCCTCCTCCTCCTGCTCTTTATGCTCCTCTTCTTTCTGCTCCTCTTCCTGCTGCTGCTGCTCCCTCTCCTCCTCCTCCTGCTCTTCCTGCTCCTCTTGCTCCTCCTCCCCCTCCTCTTCTTCCTGCTCCTCCTGCTCCTTTTGCTCCTCCTCCCCCTCTTCCTGTTGCTCCTCCCCTTCCTTCTCCTCTTCATCCTGCTCCTCTTGCTCCTTCTCCCCTCCCTCTCCTCTTTTTCCTGCTCCTCATCATCCTGCTGCTCCTTCCCTTCCTTCTCCTCCTGTTCTTCCTGCTCCTCTTGCTCCCCCTCCCCCTCCCTCTCATCTTCTTCCTGCTCCTCATTGTCCTGTTGCTCATCCCCCTCCTTCTCCTCCTCCCCCTCCTCTTCCTCCTGCTACTCCTCTTCCTCATCCCCCTCCCTTTCCTCCTCCTCCTGCTCCTCCCTCCCCTCCTCCTCTCCCTCTTCTCTTCCTCCTCCTCCATGCCTCCTCCCTAGTTATTTGTCCCTCTTTCCATTTTTTGTACTTGTCCTTTTTGTCATTCAGTTTGTCAGAGAGATCTTTGTGCAGCCATGCTGGTTTCTTCTTGAAATTCTTGTTTTTCTTTTTCACTGGTATTGTGCTGGACTGAGCTTTTATGATCATATTTTTCAGAATTTTCCTCACTTCTTAAGTTGTTTTCCCCTTTAGGATTTTCATTCATGGGATCTTTCCTAGGTTCCCTCTGAGTTTGTTAAAATCAGCTTTTTTGAAGTTTAAGACACTAGTTGGATTATTTTCTATTGCCTGTGTTTGCATTATATTGAATTCCAGTATGACATGGTCACTTTCCCCCAAGGTTCCGGCAACTTCAACTCCCTCTATCATTTTTCTCTATGAGTAAGAATTAGGTCTGGTATAGCTTTACTTCTAGTTCCCTCCTCCATCTTTTGGATGACAGTTGTCAGCTAGGTTGGTTAGGAATCTGTTTGATCTCCCACTCGTTGCAGAGTTTGTCTATCTGGATAGTTGAAGTCACCCATTACTACTGTGGTATGCTTCCTACACACATTTGTTAACTGGTTGGCAAAGAGTTCATTTTTTTTTTTCTGATTGCCTGGATAGCCTGTAATATACACCTGTGACAACTTCCATCAATATATTCCAGATTGACCCACTCATCTCTGTGACAACCCCTCAAATATTGGAAGACTGCTGTCTTCTCTTCTCTGGTCCTTCTCTTCAGGCTAGCCATACCCAGTTCCTGTAACTGTTCTTCATATGCTTTAGTTTTCAGTCCCCTAATCAGTACAGGTAGTTCTCGAATTACAACAGTTTCTTTAGTGATCATTCAAAGTTACAACTGAAAAAAGTGAGTTATGATGTTTTTTCACACTTATGACCATTACAACATTTTTATGACAGTCACATCCCACATGAGATATTCTTTTGCGACCTTGCTGGGTGCATATAGGATCCCTGGGAAATAGCAAATTCAGTTCCCCCTTTAAAACAATAGAGTCATTGCGGTTTTTAAACAGAGATACAGGAAATGATAGGATGTTTTAAGGTCTTCTCTGTGTGTTTCATAGCAGACAAAATGGAAAAGCAGCCAGAAAGCCAAATCTTGTTTTTCCATAACCAGATCTTGGACTGATGTCCTTTTATTACAGAGAGACATGGTCTTAACCAGAAACAACTTAAAACCAGGTGCCCAACAATCTAACCAGCAGATGGTCAAAACTGGGCTATGAAGAGGTCACTATCAGTCCCAAAGGTGCTTTTTCAAAAGGCAACTAGACTTTGTTTTTTCTTTTCTTTGAAGACGTTTTGCTTCCTATCCGAGAAGCTGCTTCGGTTCTGCAAAAGCTTCTTGGTCTTCTTCACTGTTCCAGTGTTACATGATCCCTTCTTGTGACTTTCTGACAAGCAAAGTCAATGGGGAAGCCAGATTCACTTCACAAACATGATAGATACTACATTAACAGCTGCAGTGATTCATTTAACAAATGTGGCAAGGAAAGTCGTAAAATGGGGCAAAACTCACTGAACAAATTGGAGATGGTTACCAGCATCAAATTCCTGGGTGTGCAGCTAACGAGTAGGCTGGCTTGGTCGCTCAACAGTGAGACACTGATGAAGCAGGCACAGCAGCGCCTGCATTTTCTGCGTCGCATGAGAAAAGCACATCTTCCTTCCCCTGTCCTGACCACTTTCTACAGGGGGACGATCGAGAGCATCCCGTCATACAGCATCACAGTCTGGTTTGGAGGGATCACTGCTTCAGACAGGAAGGTGGTGCAGAGAGTGGTGAGGATGGCCGGAAAGATCATTGGCAGTTCCCTCCCTCCCATTCAGGACATGGCACAGAAGCGTTGCTTGAGCAGAGTCCATAAGATTATCTGGGACACCACACATCCTCTTCATGACCTGTTTTCCTTGTTTACCTTCTGGGAGGAGGGGGCTTCATGGTATCCAAAGCAGAACATCCAGGTTCAGCCATAGTTTCATTCCATACAGCATCAACCTTGTGAACTCTCAAGCGTCCTCCTTCCGTTATATACTCAAGATGAACAGTCTTTAATATTTATTTGCTACGTATATGTAGGGGTATGGGTCTATACATATGTTGTACATAGTATGATTTAGGTGTGTGTCATGTATGCATTTCAGAGAGTGGGCAGCTAAATTTCATTTTTGATGTGTGCTGTTTTGCCCACAGTAAAAAATGACAATAAAAGTTATCTTATCTTATCTTATCTTATCTTATCTTATCTTATCTTATCTTATCTTATCTTATCTTATCTTATCTTATCTTATCTATCTTATCTTATTTTCTCACTTAGCAACATAAATTCTGGGCTCTATTTTGATCTATTGAAGGACTGCCTGTAGAAAGCTATACACATCATTACTGCAAAGAGTGAGATATAAGAGATGTATAAAATCAGGAGGTGTTGGAGGCCAACTGCTGAAACTTTGGATCTGGTTAATCTGATCATGATCTTCTAATCTAACTCTTCATCTGCTCCAACTTTCTGCTCGACTTCCAAGTTCCAGATTTAGCGAGATCTTTGTCAGATGCTGCCAGATAAAAACAACAGAGGGGGAAAAAAACATAGAGTGACGAGCATCTGTTTCTTCCCACCATTTTGTAATAAAATGAAGTTTGCCATATTGACAGGCTGAGATGCAGAGAGAAAGAGTGGAAGGAATAAATCCAGGAAAATAAGTATCTCCGAACTGGTTGCACCTTTAAAAACTGACATTATGCTGGGGAACCGTAGACAACACTTTGTCAAAAAAATGGAAGAACCAGAATCAGCCCGATTGTCATATCTGACAGAGCTGTGTAATGAGCTCAAGAATGCTAAAACTGTTAAAAAAGTTTCCCCCCTCCCCATTACTTTTGGATGATGCCAGGTGTGCGAGTGTGTGTATCTTTATAAAAATATACAAACCTGCATACATAATGCATACATACATATATAGATAGACAATACAGATGATAGATAGATAGATAGATAGATAGATAGATAGATAGATAGATAGATAGATAGATAGATAGATAGATAGATAGATAGATAGATAGATAGATAGATAGATAGATAGATAGATAGATAGATAGACAGACGGACAGACGGACAGACGGACAGATAGAGATGATAGAGATAGAGATAGATAGATAGAGACAGACAGATAGAGAGACAGACAGACAGATAGACAGACAGAGATAGATAAAGAGATGATCAATGAGATAGAGATATAGACAGACAGACTGACATAGATAGATAGATAGATAGATAGATAGATAGATAGATAGATAGATAGATAGATAGATAGATAGGTAGATAGATAGATAGATAGATAGATAGATGGATAGATGGACAGACGGACAGATGGACAGATGGAGATGATAGAGATAGAGATAGATAGATAGAGACAGACAGATAGAGACACAGACAGACAGATAAAGAGATGATCAATGAGATAGAGATATAGACAGACAGACTGACATAGAGTTGATAGATAGATAGATAGATGGATAGATAGACAGACAGACAGACAGACAGACAGACAGACAGACAGACAGACAGACAGACAGACAGATAACAGAGACACACACAGAGACAAAGAAAATAAATGAGATATACTGGCTGCATACAAAATTCAACTGCTCTGCTCTCCAAATCTTATTACTCTGACTAGTGTCAAAGCTAGGGATATAGAGTTTTGCTACTCATTATCTTGCAACTGGAAGACCAAAGAGCAGGATTGTTATACTGAAGTCACCAGACATCCCTGATTTGACATCCTAGGGGAGTCTTGCCCAGGAAGACCTGATTGCCTCCACTTTCTGATCCAGCTAGATTGTTTCTTCCCTTCTTTCATAGATGCTTGCTGGGAATGGAGACTTACAATGCACTGCCTTGTTTCAGCATTTCCACATGTATAAGCCGGCAGTCTTGCCTCTCTTAGAGGGCAAGGCAAGACACAATGGGTGGGAGCTTGTAAAATAGAGAAGCAACCTAGAACTAAGGAGAAATTTCCTGACAGTTAAAACAATTGAACAATAGAATGGCTTGCCTTCCGAAGTTGTGGGTGCCCCATCATTGAAGGTTTTCAAAGAGAGACTGGACAACCATTTGTCCAGAGTAGTATAGGGTCTCCTGCTGGAGTAGATTTGTTAGCTAATCTGCTAAGAAGTATGTGGGAAGAATATGGATGTTTTTAGTTCTTCAGGATCAATATCCATGAGTATCAATGCCCCCAATTATTACTATATTCTGCAGGCATCTTCCAGATGTCATCTTCCACTTGACTCTATTTTTTACTAGAGTCTGCAAAACAAAAAAAAAGGCCTATCTGTCATCACTTGCATCATCTCCAAGTATGCATCATGGCCTCACAAAGACCCTTAAGGAGTTCTTAAAAACTAAAATGTGCTTTGTTTGAAAGTGTTAAAAGGAGAAAGGGAAGGAGAAAGAGAAGGACAATGGAAAGGGAAAGATAAATGGAAGGAGAAGGAGAGAAGGAGATGGAGAGAAGAAGGATGGAAGTGGAGAAGGAGAATTGGAAGGGGTAGGAGGAGAAGGAGGTGAAAGATGGGAGGTGGAGAAGGGGAAGGGGGAGGAGAAAGGGAAGAGGAGATGGAGAAGTATGGGAAAGGGGAAAATGAGAAGGATGGAAGAAGGAGAAGGATGGGGAGAGGAGGAGAAGGAGAAGGAGGGAGGAATGAGGAGAAGGAGAAGAATGGAAGGAGAAGAAGAAGAGGAAAGAGAAGGATGAGAGGGAGAGGTGGGAGAAGAAAAAGGGGATAAAGGATGAAAGAGAAAAGGGAAGGGGGAGGGAGGAGAAAGAAACAGAGATAAAAAATAGTTTGTCAGAAAAGAGGGGCAAGATGCACAGTACATAATAAGCTCACCAATCACAACTTCAAATGAGTGCATATTTTGGATTGTCTGTCCCTCCAAGGCAGCCATTTTGCGTGAGTGCCCATAATATATTCTCAGCCTTTCAACTCTGCCCTCTGACCCACAAACCTTGGCGGCTCTCTCTTTTAAAAGCATGGCTTTATTTAGCGCTTCTCCAGCTGAGGGTTCTCCATTTCTTAAAAGGCACAACCACAGTCACACACCCGCCCTGTTGAGCTTGAAAAGACAGTTTCTTCCTTCCATTTAAGTTGGATTTCCAAATTTTGCCTGGAGTCAGAGCACACTTTGCTTAATTAGCATATTTCCACAGATCCATATGTCTTTTCTGTCCATGTGGATTAAATAATGGATAGTTCTCCTTTCGAGGAGCTGGTGCTAATCCGGTGAATAACAGCAAAAATAAAATCCCACTTCCTCTCTCTTTAAGGGAAATACACTCCCAGACACACGTTCACACCGACACATACAGAGGGAGAAAAATCACTTAATGTTCGTGACTAATTAAATTCTCACTCCAGTCATGATTAATGTAACAAATAATTACAGTTTAGATCTAATATAGATACAACTAATTGTTCTGTCCACAGCACATCATGACTAACAATTAAGCAGAGCTTCTCAAGTGACAGAAGAGAGTTCCACCTCATCTTGGTTTTTGTCTTGTATGGTGGGAAAAAGGCAGCATCTGTTGGCCTCCTTTTCAAATTATCAAATTCTTGCATAGGCAGGAGAGGAGAGGGGAGGAGAGGAGATGGGAGAGGAGAGGGACAATGACAAAGAGAAAGGGAGAGGAGAGAGGATGGGAGGAGAGGAGATAGGAGAGGAGAGAGAAGGGGGACAATGACAAAGGGAGAGGAGAGGAGAGGAGATGGGAGAGGAGAGGAGAGGGACACTGACAAAGAGAAAAGGAGAGGAGAGGGGATAGGAGAGAAGAGAAGAGGGGATGGGAAGAGAGGAGACAGGAGAGGAGAGGAGAGAGGAGAGAAGAGGGACAATGACAAAGAGAAAGGGAGAGGAGAGGAGAGGAGAGAATATGGAATGGAATGGAACAGAACAGAGTGGAATAGAACAGTATAGAACAGAATAGAATGGAGCAGAACAGAATAGAATAATGGAATTGAAAGGGACCTTTGAGGTCTTCTAGTCCAATCCCCTGCTCAAGCAGAAAACCCTATACCGTTTCAGACAACATCTGACATAGTGGCGTTAGGCATTCTGCTAGAATTCAGTGATTGAGTCTGGAAAAAAGAGCAACATTTTATGGGATCAAGAGATCCTAGTGCAATGATGAGCTTGGAGATTTTTCAAGCCTTAGTAGCAAACAGTACATAATGCTATTGATCTAAAGGGTAGAATATTGATTGGTTAAGAATAGAACCGAGCTGTAGCTCTTAGCTGATCTTGAAAAGCTAAGCAAGGGTAGATTCCAGATAGGAGAGCTGGATGGGAAATTACTTGGGAGAGGAAGAAAGGAAGGAAGGAAAGCAGGAAGGGGAAGGCAGGAAGAAAGGAAGAAAGGAAGGAAGGAAGAGAGAGAGGGAGGGAGGGAAGGAGAAAGGAAGGAAAAGAGAAGGAAGGAAGGAAGGAAGGAAGGGAGGGAGGGAGGGAGGGAGGGAAGGAGGGAGGGAGGGAGGAAATAGGAAGGCAGGAAGGAAGAGGGAAGGAAGGAAGGAAGGAAGGAAAGAGAGAAGGCAATGAAGATTAGCTTCCATATTCTTTCCAAGAAGACTATGGTTGTCTCCATGAAATCTCTAGAAGTTGACCTTAATTTCAAGGAGACTTTAATTAATTAAGGTAATTAATGATAAAAAAACCCTTTTCCTTTAACCTCTGATTAAAAGCAAACCCAGATGGTAAACTCTTATTACATCAGCCACTTTGCTAACTGAAAAAAAATCCATATGAACACATTGATGTGTTAAGGAGGAACGGTAGGAGCCATAAACTACCAAAGAAAGAGAAGAAAGTTGAGAATTTATTTATATATACAGTATATATCTTGAGGGTTTTTTGTTTTTTTTATACACCTGTCGGCCCAAATATGGGAGGAAGAAATATTTTGCCTGTTAGCAATCCCAAAATTTAGCAATTTTGTTCTTCTAACTTAGCAGATGCCCCCTGGTACATGCATGCTAATTCCAGTTTGTAGAGTGTTAACATCCAATTTTAAATTCCCAATAGGGCAAGGCAAAAATCTCTGCTCCAAAGGCAGGATGGAGGTGAATTTAACACTTCCCAAAACAGTAATTGGACCTTCCAGGAACATACATAGTTCCATCAGCTTTCCTGTTTTATCAGGCTTTCCACTTCTACAAGAACACAAAGTAACTTCTATGAGAACTTGGATGGAAGGAATGCGATTCGAAAGAGAGGATGGGTGAACTATTTTGCATGGCACCTCCTAGATCACCTTCTTTTTTGCAATTCTTCAAGGGGTTGTTTTAATGGGGGTGACCTTCTTTCGATGGTCCCTAGGGAATTTCCCCAGTGGCTTCAAAAAATAACGCTAGGCAAGGTTCTTGTACTATAATTCCCCTTAGGGTTGAATAAACGTAGTCCACATTTTATTCGCATTCCTTGAAACTTAAGGGAAATTAAATATAACGAACATCATTAGCTTTGGAAAGAGTACAATATTATTGGATTCTGTCCAGTTCTTGGTGTCTCTTGGATGAGTTTTCTACCACAGATATGAGTGATGTTCTGCTTGTGTGGTCATTGAAGCAAGTCAAATTATAACATAGACCAAGGCAGCTGAAGTACAAATTGCTTTAGGATTTCAGAACTGTCTTGGGGGGGGGGGGGGACTGTGAAGCACCATTTGAACATCTCCGTCATTGACAAAATAACTATTAGTCAATTTCAAAAGGCAGCTTTACATGGAACAGCTTACATCCTACAAGGAGACCTTCAATATCATCAAACATCATCAGCCTATCCCAAGTTGCTGGGAGGGCTTGATAGGTAGATAAAAATACCAGATCCAGTCTAAACACCTGGCTGAGATGTTTAGTAATGAATTGTGCTTCCCTTCTCCTCCATGACATGGGAAACCATTAAAGATGTCAGTGGGAGTTTGACACTGGATGAGTTAAGACAGGGGTAGGCAACCTTGGCTCTTTTATGACTGGTGGACTTCAACTCCCAGAATTCCTGAGCCAGCATGGGGGAAACTATGGCCCCTTCATGACTCGTGGACTTCAACTCCCAGAATTCCTGAGCCAGCATGGGGAAAACTTTGGCCCCTTCATGACTCGTGGACTTCAACTCCCAGAATTCCTGAGCCAGCATGAGGGAAACTTTGGCCCTTCATGACTCATGGACTTTAACTCCCAGAATTCCTGAGTCAGCATGGCTCAGCTTGGAAACCTCTCCCTTTCCCCTCAGCATGGCTGGCTCAGAAATTCTGGGAGTTGAAGTCCACGAGTCATAAAAGAGCCAAGGTTGCCTACCCGTGAGTTAGGAGAACCACCTGTCTCTTGTTATCATCCACATCATGACCAACATCACCTCCATCATCAGATTAACCTTCCCTCTGTCTGGCAAAGAAGACTTTTATTTTAAATCCAACTTACAAATAAATCTAGATTCAGTAGGTCTTGAGAATAGAAACTTGGAATAAAGGATTAGGGCCCTTTTGAAATCCTTGTTTCAGGATCGTGCCTATGTCAGACTTAATTTGGACTAACAGCTCAGATTTAGACTTGTTCTCTAGTCGCCAGTGCAAAACTTCGACAAATTGAATTTGCCCATCATACCGGCAAAGAAAAAAAAAAAAGTTTTCAGTAAGGCTTTGATTCAAGAATATCTAAATTCCTTTGGTCCACAGCCAGAAACTTAAGTATGCAGAAGCAGAGATGGAGAGGGAGGCTTAAAAATATCTACTTGGCTTGTATATTTACCAAGGAGAACAGATGTTAAGAATACATTCTGTTCCAATAATTTCCAGGAACTCTTGATCTATGTGCAAAGGGGAAGAAGAAAAAAAAAAAGTTTGGATTTCTGAAACTTGGGAGAAAAAATATATATTCAAAGACATTCTATTTCACCTCAGCTTGTCTTTCCAAGACCTTTGTTGGCAACCAGCCACAATTCCCCTGACTTTTGACAGTGTTGTGACTTGCGGGTTTTTTATTTTTAACAAGGATAAAAACCTAAAAGGGATCACTCGGACGTGTGAGGCATCACTCTGGTAAACTCAGCATCGGGAACAAGAGATCTGCTTGCCGAGTGCCCCAGAGACCTCTCCAACATCAAAATGCTCATGAATATGTAGACTTATGGAGATGCATTCAAAAGGATCTATCCTGGCCAATATGTGGCATTTCCCTTCTTTGGATTAATATTTACATTTTGCCAGAGGTCTCGAAAAAGGGCTTGGGAATACATTCATATAACAGGGGGAGGGGGACAAAGGAAAAGTTTAGAGATCTGGGGACAGAGGGAGAACACAGAGTAGGTAAAAGAAGGAAAAGGGAGAAAGTGAGAGTGAGAGAGAGACATAGAGAGATTTCTAAAACTAATCAACTAAGATTTGTGGACTTCAGCTTCCTGCATGGACTTCAATTCCCCATTGAAGTCCCTGCTGGGAATTGAAGTTTATATAGCTTAAAAGTTGACAAGTTTTGGAAACAGAGATGTAAATTGTGAGAATATGACAGTCTGTCTGTCTCACACTCATACACATATGCTCTATCTATGTCTATTTGTCTATCATCTATCATCTCTGTCTGTCTGTCTGTCTGTCTGTCTGTCTGTCTGTCTGTCTGTCTGTCTCTCTCTCTCTCTCTCTCTCTCTCTCTCTCATATACAAATCTGTCTATCCATCCATCCATCCATCCATCCATATCTGTCTGTCTGTCTGTCTGTCCGTCCGTCCGTCCGTCCGTCTGTCTGTCTGTCTGTCTGTCTGTCTACCTACCTACCTACCTACCTACCTACCTACCTACCTACCTACCTACCTA
>NW_015391469.1:12177-16899 GCF_001527695.2 Protobothrops mucrosquamatus
TAATTTTTGTGTGTGTGCTAAATGTGAATACAGGCAAGGCACAGCCAACCAAACCTACAAACCCATTCCATTCCAGTGCAAGGTAACAGCTTCCCACTCCTTATTGTATTCAACACCTTATGCACAGGTGGTCTTTTAATGCAAATGTCTTTGTTCTTGCACGCCCACTATCCACTTTGAGAGGGCAATATTGTCTATCTATAGCTGTCTATTTGTCTATCTTCTATCATCTCTGTCTGTCTCTCTCTCTCTCTCTCTCTCTCTCTCTGATACTCAGATCTGTCTATCCATCCATCCATCCATCCATCCATCCATGTCTGCCTGCCTGCCTGCCTGCCTGCCTGCCTACCTACCTACCTACCTACCTACCTAACTACCTACCTACCTACCTACCTACCTACCTACCTATCTATCTATCTATCTATCTATCTATCTATCTATCTATCTATCTATCTATCTATCTATCTATCTATCTATCTATCTATCTATCTATCTATCTATCTATCTATCTCTGTCCCTGTCCCTGTCCCTGTCCCTATCCCTATCCCTATCCCTATCCAAATAATTCCTCAGGCAGGAAACCCTATACCATTTCAGACAAATGGCTGTCCAGTCTCTTCTTAAAAACTTCCAGTGATGGAGGACTCACAACTTCTGGAGGCAAGTTGTTGCACGGATTAATTGTTCTAATTGTAAGGAAATTCCTCCTTAGTTCTAGGTTGCTTCTCTCCTTGATTAGTTTCCATCCGTTGCTTCTTGTCCTGCCTTCAGGTGCTTTGGAAAATAGCTTGACTCCCTCTTCTTTGTGGCAGCCCCTGAGATATTGGAAGACTGCTATCATGTCATTCTACATCTACATCTACCTCTACATCACAATCTCTCTGATTGGACTAGATGACTTCCAAGGTCCCTTCCAGCTCTATTCTTCTATGTTTTAATATTTTATTTATGTATTTTATTTTATGTACATCACCCAGAGACCTCCATGACAGAGATGGGTGGTTTCAAAGTTTGATAAATAAAAAAAATGCCTTTATTATATCCATATATTGATGCCCCCTCCATTCACAGCATGGAAAAGACAACAACATCATTTGTGTGTGTTTGTGTCTGCCTGTGTGTGTTTGTGTAATCTGCTTATTTCTTCTCCAGTGTCATCAGGCAATATTATGTTTGTCTTTTTGCCAGCTCCTTCTGCCGGACTTGACAGAACCCCTTACCACCATCATGGATGTAAGCCTTGGAGATGATATTTCTCCCACACCTTAGATTTAGCATCCCACAGGCCAAATATTTTTGGTACTGTCTATGGAATCCGGCCCTCTCAATTCCTGGCAAATAGATGGGGAAGAAATGGAGGTAGTGACAGATTTTATCTTCCTGGGCTCCAAAATCACCACAGATGGGGACTGCAGCCAAGAAATTAAAAGACGCTTGCTCCTGGGGAGGAAAGCTACGGCAAATCTAGACAGCATATTAAAAAACAGAGACATCACACTGCCAACAAATGTACGTATAGTCCAGGCCATGGTTTTCCCAGTTGCAATGTATGACTGTGAAAGTTGGACCATAAGAAAGACTGAGCGCCAAAGAATTGAGGCCTTTGAACTCTGGTGCTGGAGAAGACTCCTACGAGTCCCCTGGACTGCAAGGCGATCAAACCGGTCAGTCCTAGAGGAGATCAACCCTGGCTGCTCCTTAGAAGGCCAGATCCTGAAGTTGAAACTCAAGTATTTTGGCCACCTAATGAGAAGGAAGGACTCACTGGAGAAGGGCCTGATGCTGGGAAAGATGGAGGGCAATAGAAGAAGGGGACGACAGAGAAGGAGGTGGCTGGATGGAGTCACTGAAGCAGTAGGTGTGAGCTTAAATGGACTCCAGAAGATGGTAGAGGACAGGAAGGCCTGGAGGAACATTGTCCATGGGGTCACAATGGGTCAGACACGTCTTCACAACTAACAACAACAAGGCCAAATATTAACCTTACAAGAATAGAAGTTCTCTCCTTTCCATCCGACATCAAGGCCTTTCTCCTTTGGAACCATGAAAGGAGCTGCTATTTTCAGTGATATTTTTTTTAATGACATGATTCACGAGGTCAGATAAGCCAGATTAATGTATAAAAGGACCGTCCCTTGAAAGCAGTGGAGAGGATCTAATGTGCCAGAATTGTGCAGTTTCCCTGGGCACCTCTTGGCTGTCTTTAGAATTGGTGTTGTCATGTGAGCATATGGGAATCGTTTCTTATGAGGGATGCTCAAATGAGGGATACCCACTACAAAGGAGGATCTTCCTTCTCCTCTAACAGTCAAAGATGGAAGGAAGAGTAGACGGGTCTCCCAAATAGGATCTCAATACCTTTGAAGTTGCAATAGTTGACTCTAAAGCAGCAACGGTGACTAATGATAAGGGCAAATGCTTTCAGTAAATGCTCACCGTCCCTGGAATGGTTAAAGGAAGGAAGGAAGACATAATCAGTCAATCAGAATAGAGCTGGAAGGGACCTTGGAGGTCTTCTAGTCCAACCCTTTGGTCAAGCAGGAGAACCTCTACCATCTCAGACAAGTGGCTGTTCTCTTCTTAAAAACCTCCAGTGATGAAGCACCCACAACTTCTGAAGGCAAGTTGTTCCACTGATTGATTGTTCTCACCATTAGGCCATTTCTCCTTAGTTCTAGGATGCTCCTCTCCTTGACTGGTTTCCATCCATTGTTTCTTGTCCTGTCTTCAGGTGCTTTGGAAAATAAGTTGACCCCTTCTTCTTCGTGGCAGCCCCTGAAATACTGAAATACTGCTAAGCATTCCAATATTTGAGGGGTATTATTATGGACTCCAGAAGATGGTAGAGGACAGGAAGGCCTGGAGGAAAATTGTCCATGGGGTTGCGATGGGTCCGACACGACTTCGCAACTAACAACAACAACAACAAATTATAAATAAGTACAGGCAGTCCTTGACTTAGGATGACAACTGATCCCAAAATTTCTGTTGACATTTGTTGACATTTACCCTGTTTTACAACCTTTCTTGCCACAGTTCTGAAGTGAATCACTGCAGAATCAACCGTTAGTAACATGGTTGTTGAGTCTGGCTCCCCCAATATTTTTGCTGGTCAGAAGGTCGCTAAAATGATCCCTTAACCCAAGGACAATGCAACCATCATAAATACGAGTTAATTGCCAAGTGTCTTTAATTTTGATCATGTTAATTGTTCTAACTGTCAGGAACTTTCTCCTTAGTTCTAGGTTGCTTCTCTCATTGATTAGTTTCCACCCATTGCTTCTTATCCTGCCCTCAAGCGCTTTGGCGAATAGCTTGACTCCCTCTTCTTCAATATCTCCCCTGAGATATTGGAACACTGCTATCAT
Organism: Protobothrops mucrosquamatus; assembly: GCF_001527695.2. Classification (NCBI taxonomy): domain Eukaryota; kingdom Metazoa; phylum Chordata; class Lepidosauria; order Squamata; family Viperidae; genus Protobothrops; species Protobothrops mucrosquamatus. The sequence goes on from NW_015391469.1 coordinate 15,546, forward strand.
GTCCCCCCTTGTCCACCTGTTGATTGATGAATTGTCTGAGTGACAGGCTTCCAGGAATTCTCTGGCATTTTCGGACTTAGCATCTTTTGGGTCTAAGAGCCTTTGGCCTTCTAAGTATTTCTTTAGACAAATCTTTATTTCTGTCCACCATGAAAGGGCTCAACTCTTTTTTTTGCTCAATTCTCCCTTTCAACTGACATGTTTCAAGACGTTGTCACTGATGGCCTTCTGCCCACCTTTCACCTGAACCTCCCTCAGAAGTATTTTTGATAAATATAACCTTTCTAGTATTCCACCTTGCCCCACCAGAAGCTTTAATGCTTACAGAAGCTTAGCCTCTAAAGCCAATGTCAAGAGAAAATTTATTTAATCTGTACAAACATTGTAAGTTAGAAGACATGTTGAGGTAAGAGAATCAGCCACAGTAGTCCAGCAGTTGCAACACATTTCCTCACTGCACTCGGCCTACACTGATAGCATATTGCAGAGAAATATCCAATCTGGGTCAGTCACCAAGACCAGAGGTTTAGGATTCTGAGCTTTTGGACTTGTGCTGGAGCCCAACCTCAGGGAACTTCTCTCTCACCAGAATGTGTGCTTTGGGCTATTCTATGTGGTGTCTGGTTGTTTGTGGCTTTTTAGTTGTTGATTGGGGTGCTGATGACTGGCTATTAAATGAATAGAATAGAATAGAATAGAATAGAATAGAATAGAATAGAATAGAGTAGAGTAGAGTAGAGTAGAGTAGAGTAGAGTAGACTAGAGTAGAGGAGAGGAGAAGAGAAGAGAAGAGAAGAGAAGAGAAGAGAAGAGAAGAGAAGAGAAGAGAAGAGAAGAGAATATAGAATAAACAGGAATAGAATAGAGTAGAGTAGAGTAGAGTAGAAGAGAATATAGAATGAACAAGAATAGAATAGAATAGAATAGAATAGAATAGAAAAGAATAGAATAGAATAGAATAGAATTAGAATAGAATAGAATAGAATAGAGTAGAGTAGAGTAGAGTAGAGTAGAGTAGAGTAGAGTAGAGTAGAGTAGAGTAGAAGAGAATATAGAATGAACAGGAATAGAATAGAATAGAATAGAATAGAATAGAATAGAATAGAATAGAATAGAATAGAATAGAATAGAATACCTCCAAGGTCCCTTCCAATTGTTATTCTGTGAAATAAATAAGCACATAATCAACTTGGTGAAATTGATCTCAACCAGCTCTGCTCACCTTGGTGTTTTCATAGCACCAACCAAATTTGCAGGGTTAAAGGGAGCGCGGGGGAGGCGGGGGCAAGAGATGAGAAGAATATTGCTTTTATCTATGGAGGAAAACTCTTAGGAAGAAATCTTGCTCATTGTC
>NW_015391469.1:17048-19579 GCF_001527695.2 Protobothrops mucrosquamatus
GTTATTCTGTGAAATAAATAAGCACATAATCAACTTGGTGAAATTGATCTCAACCAGCTCTGCTCACCTTGGTGTTTTCATAGCACCAACCAAATTTGCAGGGTTAAAGGGAGCGCGGGGGAGGCGGGGGCAAGAGATGAGAAGAATATTGCTTTTATCTATGGAGGAAAACTCTTAGGAAGAAATCTTGCTCATTGTCTAACCCAGGGGTCTTCAAACATGGCCCTTTTATGATTTGTGGATTTCAACTCCCAGAATTCCTCAGCCAGCATGCCTGGCTGAGGAATTCTGGGAGTTGAAGTGCACAAGTCATAAAAGGGCCAAGTTTGAAGACTCCTGGTCTAACCTTTTCTGAAGATTGTCACTGATGTTGCCTTAACTGCATTCCCTGCTGATTTGCGTTGTCAAACTGGCTGGTATGCTTTCAGAATTATGTATATATTCACCAGAACTTGAGTGCTTCTCAGTGAATCTTTTAACCTTTCAATTTAGACAACAAAGCTTCCTTAAATAATGAATCGGTGGGATTACGCAATTTATGGAAGCTCTCCTCCAACTCCTTGTTATTTTCCTTCATAGAGAAGGTCTCCTTTCTTTTGTATGCGAAGCCAATAGTTTTATACATATATTCCTGATATATTCTGCCATTCTGAATCAAGCAAGGTCAAGATTCTTGGAATCTTTAATGTCTGCAAAAGGAGACCAAATCGGGCTCTAATAAAAGCCAAATCAGAAGTGGTTCCCGTCATCCGTGTCACCCAGTAGGCGAAATAAAATAAAATACAGTTAAATAAAAAACATGAGATATTGGCAGCCATCAGGGGGAACACAATCATCAAATGCCTTAAAATAAAATATATTGGTGTCCCTTCTCAAATTCATCCCTTCATTTCATTTCCTGTCTGCCCCTTGTTCGCTTGCCTGTGTTTTGAAGATAGCATCTATTTAAAAAGCAGACATCAAATCCAAAATATAATTGAATGACTGGAAGAAGAGGATTTTTTTATTATTATTATTACAAATCCTGAATGATTCAGTTCCAACTGCCGGTACATCACAAATATGCATTCACTTTTCATTCAATCACCCTTCTTCCATCTGACATGTGGTTATTTAATTTTCTGCCAGCATGTTCTACAGAGACTATGTTTTTTTTTTCTTTTCTTCTCCAGCTATGCCTCTCTGCTATTGATGTTTTCCCAGAGAATGGTATGTGTATGTCAAATTATTGCTATTGATCTGGTTTGATTCTTTTATGTATCCTTGTTTTCATCGCATTAATAACTCATCTGATTATGACAGCAAAAGGAACAAGGCAGGGTCCAAAACCAGGTCAAGAACCAGAAGCTTCCATTTCTGTTTGCTTTATAGAGGTCATTACTTTGAGAGTGCTAGTTATTGCAGATGAAAGTACAATGGGATCCATCATCACAACCATGTGTCTGAAATGGTATCGGGTTTCCTGCCCTAGATGACCTCCAAGGTCCCTTCCAACTTTATTATTATTATTATTATTATTATTATTATTATTATTATTATTATTATTATTATTATTATTATTATTATTATTATTATTATTATTATTATTATTATTATTATTATTATTATTATTATTATTATTATTATTAACCATGGACCTGGATGACTGAGAATCTCCATAGACCAAGAGCATTGAAAGATGACTCATCAAAAAAAATCTGAAGAACGAGAGCCATTAAAACCAAAAGCAAAAAAACAACAGCTCAAGAGCGTTGACTGAAAGCATTTGAAAACTATTGATAAAACCAGGGAGAAAAATTGAAGGTCATCATCGTGAAGACTTACTTGCTTCTTACTTTAAAAGTAATAACAATAATAACAAGAAGAGCACCTTCAGCTAGTTCTCCAACGATCTCAGTCGAAATAAATGTTTTAAGAGAGCAAAACTTCAAAGGATGTAGCTAGGTACCATATTAATCCTTGTGGTAGGTCTTGCTCGCAGTTCGAGTAGCCTTCCAAAGAGGCTCTCAGCTTGAGGCTGGATCCTTTACTGGATTTCTGCTTTGCAAGTGGAAACCTCCGAGAGAAATGTGTAAATATTTCTACAACCCCATGCAGCTGAAGCACTGGCACACTCAGCTACCACCAGGAGTGGAGGGCTGCCTTGTATTTTTGAAAGTACAAGACAGAAAATCCATGTAATTACCTCTGAATCAGAAGATGCTATGAAGCTTAATAGAACAGCATGTATTGGAAGTGCTCTGTCATTTCTCTGCTGACTAACTCCCTACGAGCACCACCACTATGTACCAATCTCCCCACACTAACATCAGGTTAACCTGTTCTTCCTCCATTCAGTCTTCTTCTTCTTCTTCTTCTTCTTCTTCTTCTTCTTCTTCTTCTTCTTCTTCTTCTTCTTCTTCTTCTTCTTCTTCTTCTTCTTCTTCTTCTTCTTCTTCTTCTTCTTCTTCTTCTTCTTCTTCTTCTTCTTCTTCTTCTTCTTCTTCTTCTTCTTCTTCTTCTTCTTCTTCTTCTTCTTCTTCTTCTTCTTC
>NW_015391469.1:21411-25092 GCF_001527695.2 Protobothrops mucrosquamatus
CCGAAACTGGATGCAGTATTCCAAGTGTGGCCTTACTAAGGCATTGTAAAGTGGTATTAATACTTCACGTGATCGTGATTCTATCTCTCTGTTAATGCAGCCTAGCACTGTGTTGGCCTTTTTGGCAGCTGCAGCACTTGGAATATTGGATCCAGTTCTGATCACCCTGATACAAAAAGACATATCAAACTCAAGGTCCGCAGACTGGATCTTCCCAATTCTTTTTTTAAAAAACAAGTTTTATTAATTTTCCAGTTTTACATCCAAGTATTTAAGGAGCAGGGTGGTGATTGGGTAATAATAGTGCAGTAACAAGATCTTTCGTACATGTCTCGGGTTACATCATCAAAAATTCCCTCTCTATTTCCCCTGATTATTATATCACATTCAAATTAATACATTTCTAATTATGACTGAATCAATTAAGGCATTTATCAATATATTTTTACATACATATCCATGTCCTGTTTTTAAATTTTACCTAATTTCAATTACGGTGTTCCAATTTATCCTTTAATATCCATAATATTTAGATTTCGGGTAACCCAGATTTCCCTTATTTCATTACAAAATAGTTGTCATATCTAAAATACACATATTGTTTACTTAAATACATTCTTACTTTATTTCACAAATATGTTCTATTTCTCATCACTTACTAATAAAGTATCCTTTGTGGTCTCAAGCCAACTTCCGTATTATAATTTGGATCTTCCCAATTCTTGACCTGCAATTTACACTTTTCAACTTACAACAACAATCAGAATTTCCAGTTGCCACGCAACAAATTTTGATCACGTGACTGTTTGGATGCTATGAGAGTTGTAAATGCAGGTGTCTTGAAGAGATAAGTCTTTTGCACACCAGAGTTTTACAACAGCGGTCCTTGAAAACAAGCATTTTTTTTCTCTTCATATTAGACGTGAGGTTGAAATGAATAAATAAAAAAACCACCTAGAGTAGCTGAAACAAGATTGAATCAGCCGCCAATGTAAATAAAGCAAAATTTTGATTATGCTATACCGATGCAGTTGGCTTCTTCGCTACCACAGGAAATCAGAGACCCAAGCAATGATCTTAAAAAAAAAAGAGAGAGAGATAATAAACCTGTTGCACGCACAGTAACTTCCTTTTAACACTCCATGGGATGGAGGACTCTTATTAGTGTGATGTTAAGTAGCTTGGAAAATTAATTTCCTTATAACAGAGATGTCTTAAAAAAAAAACCTTGCTAGGCAGAAAATCAATTTATGTGACAGATGTAGTCCTTTATCAGGAGTATCTTCAAGGGAAGGAAGCTGACAAGAAAAACTAACATCCGTAACATATACTGCTTAGATGTTTAATTTCCATTATTGAAGCTGGTGGGAATGTTGGCTTTGTGAATGGTGTTCAACTTGACTTCCTGGGAACACATTCTTGGGGTCTTTAGAACCTTAAGTTGTGTGAACAACTCAGGTTCAGAAGAACATCAACATATTAGAGAGGAAATACTCTAACCCAGACATGTCAAACTCGCAACATCACGTGATGTCGCACAATGTATCGGGACAGTTTTGCCAATGCCAGCAATGGGGTGGGCGTGGCTTCTGCATGACGCGTCCGGCCCATAAGCCAGCAGTTTGACACCCCTGCTCTAACCTAACAATAACAGAGTTGGAAGGAACCTTGAAGGTCTTCTAGTCCATCCCCTGCTCAGGCAGGAAACCCTAGACCATTCAAGACAAGTGGCTGTCCAATATCTTTTTAAAAGCTTCCAGTGATGAAAAACCCACAACTTCTGAAGGCAAGCTGTTCCACTGGTTAATTGTTCTCACTGTTAGGAAATTTCTTTGGTCAGAACTTAGTCTAAAATCTGATAAATGAATCCTCTGAAGAACAGAATAACAGAGTTGGAAGGGACATTGGAGGTCATCTAGTCCAATCCCCTGCTCAGGCAGGAAACCCTATACCATTTCAGACAAATGGCTATCCAGTCTCTTCTTAAAAACTTCCAGGGTTGAAGCATTCACCACTTCTGGAGGCAGGTTGTTCCACTGGTCAATTGTTCTAACTGTCAGGAAGTTTCTCCTTAGTTCTAGGTTGCTTCTCTCCTTGATTAGTTTTCATCCGTTGCTTCTTGTCCTGCCTCCAGGCGCTTTGGAAAATAGCTTGACTCCCTCTTCTTTGTGGCAGCCCCTGAGATATTGGGAGGCTGCTATCCTGTCATCCCTCATCCTTCTCTTCATTAAACTAGACATACCCAATTCCAGCAACCATTCCTTGTGTGTTTTAGCCTCCGGTCCCCTGATCACCTTTGTTGCTTTTCTCTGTACTCTTTCTAGAGTCTCAGCATCTTTTTTACATTGTGAAAACCAAAACTGGACGTGATATTCCAATGTCTTACCAAGGCATTATAAAGTTTGATATCAGTCTCCATTTAGCTCCTAGGGTTCCTTGCCCCATGGTCCTAGTCATGACGTCAGCCTCAAACTCCTGGTGATAAATTCCAGCCCTGTTTGAAAAAGTTAATATAGACAGCGTTTCATCTTCTATTCTGGATGCATTATTGTGATTTTATTGTGATTTTACTGCATAGAAGTAGTTGATTGCTACATGGCTATTTTTAAGTGGAAAGCGACAGTTATCAATCTCGTAAATAAATAAAATTTGGCTAGCCGTGAGTATAAATCTGGAAAATAAATAAACAAATAATTTATTAGGAGTGCAGGAGGAAGCAATTTATAAATATTATATATAAATATATATATAGGTCTTGGCGTATTCGGGTCTTTTCCTGTGTAAGATTGAGAGTATCTTGGCGACGTTTCGACGAGGTCCCACTCGTCATCTTCAGGCTGGGGTCTTCGGCTTCGTGCTTGTGCGAGCAAAGTGTGATCGGAGCTGCTGTCTCTCTATAAATATTGGTGTGTGTGTGTGGAGTGCTGGCTTAGTTGCTTTAGGTGGGTTGGTTGGCTGTGTTGGAGTTTTTGTTTGTGGAATGTTCGGCTGTTTCGTAACATCCTGAATATTTGAGGTGCTGGCTGTGTGCCCATTAGTCTTTTGTGTTATAACGACCTGGGTAATGGGTTGTGTGATTACATCCTGAGATCTAGTGTAGTGATATCCTGAGTTTTGTGTTGCAACATCCTGGGTGGTTGGCTGTATACACACACACACACACACACACACACACACATATGTCTTGCCGGTTTGAAATTGTTTTCTGCTTAAAAATCTCATCCAGCCATTTGCCAGCATGGAAATGATATGTTAGACAACCTGTTCACATGCAATATGATAGAAACTAAAGTGCCTTGAAATTGGATTCATTTATAAGACTGGACACGATTAATATTGCTCCCTGCAGGATGATAATTCATTTTTCTCTAGTTTGTCTCTCTGGCAGGAAGAATTAAGGATCCTAGATGCTGAATGAAGTCCTAAGTATGCATTAAAGAATACATATATTTTTTTTTTCATTTAAGAGAGAGCATCCAGGAGACTTCCGGCTGTGACGTCATCGTGGAGCGGGTGAAGGAATAGATCTCTGTTCCTAAATCCCGGGAAATCTTCGCTAAGAGCCCAGAAAGGGCTTTGCCGATCCCGGAGAGATTGGTAAACTAAAGAGGAAGCTTCAGAGAAGCCGGGTGGAACGCAAACACCCGAGCAAACCGGAGCTGCACTCTTAAAATTGGCGGA
>NW_015391470.1:0-1280 GCF_001527695.2 Protobothrops mucrosquamatus
AGGTCATAAAAGAGCCAAGGTGACCATGGGGATGCTGCAATGGACGTAAGTCTGAAAAAGGGTCGTAAGTCACAGTTTTTCAGTGCCGTTGTAACTTTGAGCAGTCACTCCACGAACTGTTGTAAGTCGAGGACTATTTTCCCTCGAAGGGTTCGTTCTTCTTTTTTTTAAAAAAAGCATCCCTTTCCCCCCCCTTTCCCCAATCACAGCTTTTGCAGAACTTCAGACGGATATCCATGAATTGACCAGTGACCTGGATGGGGCAGGAATACCGTTCCTGGATTACCGGACGTATACCATGAGAGTCCTTTTCCCCGGGATTGAAGACCATCCGGTACTAAGGGATCTGGAGGTAAGAATTTGGGTTGAAAAAGAAACTGAAGGCCTTAAAAAAACAACAACAGCCAACCAGCCAACTAACTAACTAACCAACCAACTAGAACAGGGGTGTCAAACTCAAATTTCATTGAGAGCCGCATCAGCATTGCGGTTGCCCTCGGGGGGGGCAGGGGTGTGTGGCCAGGGTGGGTGCGGCCTACTGGGTGGGCGTGAATGGAGTGGGTGTGGCCTGCTGGGTGGGCGTGGCCAGCTCTACATCGTTCGCGTCAAGGGTGCCTGTGGGGGCCTGGGCAGGAGTGGGACAGATCTGAGGGTCTCTGGCAGAAGGGGGTGGGACCAGGCAAGCGCCAAGGCATGGTCCATTTCTTCATTCCTCACAAAGGGTGACCCCTCCCCAGCATGCACCCAGGGGACGGGGCCGACACGGCAGGGGCTGGTTCCTCGCTGTTTCCGGACAGCCTTGTGGAGCTAAGACTGAATGCGTTTCAGCATAGATGGCCACCACAAAATTGTACATTGGCTCCCTCCGGCCGTCCTGGGCCAGGGCCAAGGCAGCGGGGGCCGTTCCCTCACTGTTTCCAGGATGGCTTCGCGGGCCACATGAAACCACTTCACGGGCCGCATCTGGCCCCCGGGCCTTGTGTTTTGACATGTCTGAACTAGAAAGTTAGGTAGATGAATAGGTTGGTTTGGTTGAACTTTCACATGGACATAAAATAATGTACTTATCCCAGATAACAGAATAACAGAGTTGGGAGGGACCTTGGAGGTCTTCTAGTCCAACCCCCTGCTCTTGCAGGAAACCCTCTGCCATTTCAGACAAATGGCTGTCCAGTCTCTTCTTAAAAACGTCCAGTGTTGGAGCATTCACAGCTTCTGGAGGCAGGTTGTTCCATTGGTTAATTGTTCTAACTGTCAGGAAGTTTCTCCTTAGTTCTAGG
>NW_015391470.1:4877-7003 GCF_001527695.2 Protobothrops mucrosquamatus
ATAAGAATGGGGTGAGGCTGAATTCTCCATCTTATCTTTTCTGTCTCCGCTGATTGCTTCTGATTTGCTGTAAAATCTAGATTTGCATCAAAATCTAGTGCAGGATGTGTTGGCCTGCTTGCTCAAAAAAAAAAAACCCCTGAATTTAAACATCTTAAGAAGAGATCGGACAGCCATTCGTCCGGAATGGCATAGGATCCCCTTCTTGAGCAGGGGGTTGGACTAGAAGACCTCCAAGGTCCCTTCCAACTCTTGTTGTTCTGTATCTGTTCACTTTATTCCGGGCGTAAAAATAGTTTGAAAAATACTAAAAGCACATTGCAAGAACCTCCAGTAAGCCTGCCCCCACCCCGCCCCAAGGCTAATAAAAAGGCCTTAACACTTAAGAGAATAATGTTAAGGCTTAATAAATCAAGGTTAGGCAGAGATTCATCTGCTAATAAATTACGTCACCATTTGTATGCTGCTAAAGACTCAGCATGGGCTTCTTGAGATTTTTTTTCAAGTGCGAGGAAATTGACATTTTTTGCCCCCCACATTTATTTTTCATCACCTTCAATTTTCACGGTGATTTATTGCCGGCGTGTCAAAAATATATTCAGAGCATCCCATCAAAATTTAAAACACAGGTAAAGCTGATCGTACGTCTTCCGTGCAATTAGGCAGATCCATATAAATAGGCTGGCGATGAATCCTAATTTTATAGCCTTGTAACGTCAGGTCCCAAAATGTTTATGAGATTCTTGCTCTGAGGCAATATAATACACACACACACACACACACACACACACACACACACACACACACACACACACACAAACATTTACTACTGTGTCAGAGTCTGGCGGTCTTTCTCAAGCTTAGCCAACTTGAGATGAGTGGACTTCAACTCCCAGCATTCCCCAGCCATCATACTGGCTGCAGAACTCTGGGAATTGAAGTCCACCCATCTTAAAAGTTGATGATGAGACTTTGGAAAAAGTTCAGAGAAGAGCAACTAAGATGATCCAAGGCCTGGAGACTAAAACATAGGAAGAACGGCTGCAGGACTTGGATTTGGCTAGTCTAAAGAAAAGAAGAAATAGGGGAGACATGATAGCAGTGCTCCAGTATTTGAGGGGCTGCCACAAAGAAGAGGGGGGTCACGTTATTCTCCAAAGCACCAGAGGGAAGGATGAGAAACAACGGTTGGAAACTGACCAAAGAGAGAAGCCACCTGGAATTAAGGAGAAAGTTACTAGCAGTGAGGACAATTAACCAGTGGAACAGCTTGCCACCAGAGGTTGTGGGTGCTCCATCACTGGAGATTTTTAAGAAGAGACTGGACAGCCATCTGTCTGAGATGGTATAGGTTCTCCAACCTATAAAACCTCCAAGGTCCCTTCCAGCTCTATTCTATTCTATTCTATTCTATTCTATTCTATTCTATTCTATTCTATTCTATTCTATTCTATTCTATTCTATTCCATATTTTCTATTCTATTCTATTCTATTTTTTTAAAAAATATTTTATTGAGTTTATATAAATAAATAAAAAATAGGAACAATACGGGTATGGGAGGGGAAGGGGATGGGGGATTTAGGATGGGATAAGGATAGGTACAATAATCACATATTTTAAGAAACAAGCTACCGTCCGGATCATAATAATGAGTAAATATTATACTCAACCATTTTTAAAATAAGATTAACTATAACCATATCCAAGGTCCCTTCCAGCTCTATTCTATTCTATTCTATTCTATTCTATTCTATTCTATTCTATTCTATTCTATTCTATTCTATTCTATTCTATCTTCCATCTATCCTATATTCTATTCTATTCTATTCTATTCTATTCTATTCCATTCCATCTATTCTATTCTATTCTATTCTATTCTATTCTATTCTATTCCATCTATTCTATTCTATTCTATTCCATTTATTCTATTCTATTCCATTTATTCTATTCTATTCTATTCTATTCTATTCTATTCTATTCTATTCTATTCCATTCCATCTATTCTATTCTATTCTATTCTATTCTATTCTATTCTATTCTATTCTATTCTATTCTATTCTATTCCATCTATTCTATTCTATTCTATTCCATTTATTCTATTCTATTCCATTTATTCTATTCTATT
>NW_015391470.1:9733-25090 GCF_001527695.2 Protobothrops mucrosquamatus
TGATGCTCTCTGAGCTTGGTTGTTTTCTTGCAGACATTTCATGACCCAACTAGGTAACATCATCAGTGCTAGAAGGGAGAGGAGTTTGCGGAGAAAAGGAGAAGGGGGAGGAGGAGGACCACTGTGAGGTCTTTGGTGTTCTCTAAGCTTGGTTATTTTCTTAAAGATGTTTCATGACCCAACTAGACAACATCATCCGTGCTAAAGGGAGTGGGATGCTCTCTGAGCTTGGCAGTTTTCTTGCAGACCTTTCATGACCCAACTAGGTAACACCATCAGTGCTACGGAGTGTTTTCCCTGTTTATATACATTAGCTGGCCCTGCCAGTCTTGGTTGAGGGTGTGATTTCCTTCTCGGTAGTGCTTTAATTAGGATATTGCTTTCTGTTTGACGGAGAATCAAGCAGAAAACAATTGATTGAGAATCAAGCAGAAAACAATTGATTTGAGAATCAAGCAGAAAACAATTGATTGAGAATCAAGCAGAAAACAATTGATTGAGAATCAAGCAGAAAACAATTGAGAATCAAGCTTGATTGAGAGCCGAGCAGAAAATGATTAACAATCAAGCTAGGCTGAGAATCAAGCAATCAACGATTGAAAATCAAGCTTGATTGGGAAGACGGTGGGAGTCAGCACTTTCTGTGTTGTAATCTCCTGGGTGGCCCCCCCCCCCTTCTTTTTTTTTAACCTACTATGGGGAATTTACTCCTGGTTGTTTTGCCTGTTAAATTCAAAGGATCTCAATAGGCTGGAGAAATTGATTGACTGAAAGGAAGGAAATTGAACTGAAGCGAGCACAGAGTCCCTTTGCTTAGGAGCAGAGCCATCTACGTATTAGAGGCTGGCTGTCAGTGTAAACTCTACTCCTTTAGTAGGTGTTTGCAAGGTCTTGTTGCATGTCCCAAAGCTGCAGCTTTGCTGACATGGCAAAGGCTGTCTTGATTTAGTGCAATACATCCAAATAACGGATCTATCGTACAGGAAAATACAGGATATATCGTACAGGAAAATGATCCAACTAGGTAACATTATCAGTGCTAGAAAGAGTTGGGTTCGTGGGGAGGAGGAGGAGGAGGAGGAGGAGGAGGAGGCCTGTGAGGTTCTTGGTGCTCTGTGAGCTTGACTGCTTTCTTGCAGACATTTCATGACCCAAGTAGGTAACACCATCAGTACTAAAAGAGTTGGGTTTCTGGAGAAGAGGAGGAGGAAGAAGAGGAGGAGGAGGAGGAAGAGGAAGAAGAAAAAGAAAAAGAAGAAGAAGAGGAGGAGGAGGAGGAGGAGGAGGAGGAGGAGGAGGAGGAGGAGGACTGTGGGGTCCTTGGTGCTCTCTGAGCCTGGTGGTTTTCTTGCAGACATTTCATGACCCAACTAGGTAACAACATCAGTGCTAGAAGAGAGTGGAGGAGGAGTTGCAGGAGGAAGAGGAGGACTGTGGGTGTGTGTGTGTCCTTGGTGCTCTCTGAGCTTGGTTGCTTTCTTGCAGATGTTTCATGACCCAACTAGGTAACATCATCAATGCTAGAAGGGAGTCATTTTTGCTCTCTGTTTATATACAAATGACTTGCCCTGTTAGTTTTGGTGGATTTTGCTTTTTTTTTTGGTGCTTTCCTTGATTAGGCTGTTGTTTGCCTCTTGATTGTTGACCTGGTGTTAATCTTGGAGTTTAATCCCTGCTTATTTGGGGTTTGATTGCTGGCAAGATGGTGTCTCAGGAAGAAAGAGTGCCTCAAAAGAGACCGTTAAAAAAGCTAAAAAAAAAAAANAAAAAAAAAAAAGGAAACAAAAGGACCAAAAAACTGCTCAACAGAAACGAGAACCCAGATAAGCAGGGATTAACACCAGACAAACAAACGGCAAACAACACTTCAGTCAAGGAACTACCAAATCAGGCAAATAATCGAACCGTAAACGAGTAGCTCACCAAGGAGACACCAGGATCACTCTCAACATTACTGGCAGGGCAATGCTCTAGTATGCAAACAGAGAGCAAACCCCACTCCCTTCTAGCATTGATGATGTTACCTAGTAGGGTCATGAAACGTCTGCAAAATAACAAGCCAGCTCGGAGCGCGCCGAGGACCCCAGCAAGAAATGTTTATCCGCAGCTTTCTCCCCAGTTCTTGCCCTCATCCCCTTTCTTTCCTCGCTGCAGGAATGTGCTGGCGAGCCTCTCTTTTCCCTCTTCTGCGCCATCAAGCAGCAAATGGAGAAGGGCCCTATAGATGCCATCACGGGAGAAGCCCGTTATTCCTTAAGCGAGGACAAACTCATCCGGCAGCAGATCGACTACAAGACCTTGGTGAGTGGTGGGTGCCTCGAGAGGGAAAATATTGGGGCCGGGGAGGGGGAGACACGGTGCTCCCTTTGGGACCCAAAAGAAAAAGGTTCAAGTTAAAATAATAATAATAATAATAATAACAACAACAACAACAACTACTACTACTACTACTACTACTACTACTACTACTATTATTATTATTATTATTATTATTATTATTATTATTATTATTATTATTATTATTATTATTATTATTATTATTATTTGGGGCTGCAAGAAAACAAGGAGGGGATGCAATAAACAAACAGCTTGGAGATATCGGCCTATATGGTGTCAAGTAGACGGCCCTCGTCCCTGAATTGCATCCGGCTAGATTTGGCAATTTAAGATTTGGTGGACTGGTGGGAGAGGAGAATGGCTCTGTGTGAGAGGCAGGTGCATAATAAGGAAGGAAAGAAAGAAAGAAAGGAAAGGAAAAGAAAAGAAAAGAAAAAAAGGAAAGGAAAGGAGAAAGGAAAGGAAAGGAAGAAGGGAGGAACAAAGAGAAAGGAAAGGAAAGGAAAAAGGGAGGAAAAAGGAAAGGAGAAAGAAAAGGAAAAAGGGAGGAAAAAGGAAAGGAAAGGAGAAAGGAAAGGAAGAAGGGAGGAACAAAGAGAAGGGAAAGGAAAGGAAAGGAAAAAGGGAGGAAAAAGGAAAGGAAAGGAGAAAGTAAAGGAAGAAGGGAGGAACAAAGAGAAGGGAAAGGAAAGGAAAGGAAAAAGGGAGGAAAAAGGAAAGGAAAGGAGAAAGTAAAGGAAAGGAAAAAGGGAGGAAAAAGGAAAGGAAAGGAGAAAGGAAAGGAAAGGAAGAAGGGAGGAAAAGAAAGAAAAAAGGAAGGGAGGGAGGAAAAAGGAAAGGAAAAAGGAAAAAAGAAAGGAAAGGACGAAGGGAGGAAAAAAGAAAGGAACAGAAAGGAAAGGAAGAAGGAGGAAAACGGAAAGGGGAGTGAAGGAAAGGAAAGGAAGAAGGAAGGAAAAGAGAAAGGAAAGGAAGAAGGGAGGAAAAGGAAAGAAAAAGAAAGAAAAAAGGAAGGGAGGAAAAAGGAAAGGAAAAAGAAAAAAGAAAAAAAGGATGAAGGGAGGAAAAAAGGAAGGAACAGAAAGGAAAGGAAGAAGGAGGAAAACGGAAAGGGAAGTGAAGGAAAGGAAGAAGAAAAGAAAAGAGAAAGGAAAGGAAGAAGGGAGGAAAAGGAAAGAAAAAAGGAAGGTAGGGAGGAAAAAGGAAAGGAAAAAAGAAAGGAAAGGACGAAGGGAGGAAAAAAGAAAGGAACAGAAAGGAAAGGAAGGAGGAGGAAAACGGAAAGGGAAGTGAAGGAAAGGAAGGAAAGAAAGAAGGGAGGAAAAGGAAAGGAAAAGAAAGAAAAAAGGAAGGGAGGAAAAAGGAAAGGGAAAAGGAAAAAAGAAAGGAAAGGACGAAGGGAGGAAAAGAAAGGAAGAAGGAAGAAAAAAGGAAAGGAAAAAAGAAAAGAGGAAAGGAAAAAGAGGGGAAAGGAAAGGAAGGAAGGGAAGAAGGAGAAAGGAAAGGAAAGGAAAGGAAAAAGGTCTCTGGGTCACTGATTGCATTTCTCCTCGGCTAGAAGCTTCGCTCCTTCCTTCCTCCTCCGGCTGGCGCGTTTGATGTTAATCTGCTTTTGCCTCTTAACATCTCAAGAGCCGGCGAAGCCCTCCTGATAGGAATCTGAGCAGATATATTGAGATCTATTTCACTGGGGAGATTAAAGGCAGAAAAAAAGAGAGGAAAAAAGCATTTCTCTTAGCCACAGTCTTGGCGGGCTGCGGAGGGAGGGAGGGAGGGAGACTCCGAAGTGGGTTTTCCTCCCCTTGAACAGTAATTCCAATAATAAGATTTTAAAACTTACATGCCATTTAATAATAATAATAATAATAATAATAATAATAATAATAATAATAATAATAATAAAGTTGGAAGGGACCTTGGAGGTCATCGAGTCCAACCCCCCTGCTCAGGCAGGAACCCTACACCATTTCAGACAAATGGCTGTCCAGTCTCTTCTTTAAAAAAAATTTATTTTATTTTATTTTATTTAAAAAAAGGAGATTCCATAGCTTTCCGGTGTATCTCGTGCTGCGTTCTCCCAGAGCTTTTTTTTTTTTTTTTTTTAATTCCTCGCATGATAGAACGATCGAAACAACCAGGGGGCGGTCAAAAAAGTCAAGATGGCGCCCGCCGTCCTGGGAATCGGAGCCCCGCCCCGTTTTCACCGCTGCCACGACGCAGGTTAAAAAGGGGGCGGAGCGTCCCTCACACAGGGACGATCGCACCTTCTTGGCTTGGCAGGGGGTCCGCCATTGGCCAGCGGTTGCTTAGCGACCGTTTTTGAAGGGCTCACGGACTCCCCCCAAAGCTTTTGTTTCACGTGACTCCATTTTGAGAGCTTGGCAAATGGCCTCTGTTGACATCTCTTTGCAAGAGCCTCCAGTCACGTGGCCACCATTTACAGTATTTTTTTTGCCCCAGACCAGAAATTTCTTCCAGTTTGGGGCAAAAAAAAAAAATGCCCCATTTTTGGGGGACAACACAAGCAAACGACAGCTAATGACATAATAATAATGTTAATGATGATGATGATGATGATGATGATGATGATGATGATTGTCAATTGCAAAAGGCGGCCTTACTAGGAACTGCTTCCATCCTGCGACGATATCTGTAATACCATCAAACATCCACATCTGCCTATCCCAGGTCCTTGGGAAGGACTCGATAGGTAGACAAAAAGGCCAAATCCAGTCTGAACATCTGGCTGACTGTGCGATGATCCATAATAATAATAATGAGTTGGAAGGGACCTTGGAGGTCATCTAGTCCAACCCCCTGCTCAGGCAGGAAACCCTACACCATTTCAGACAAATGGCTGTCCAGTCTCTTCTTGAAAACTTCCAGTGTTGGAGCATTCACCGCTTCTGGAGGCAGGTTGTTCCACTAGTTATTTTGTTCTCACTGTCAGGAAGTTTCTCCTTAGTTCCAGGTTGCTTCTCTCCTTGATGAGTTTCCATCCGTTGCTTCTTGTCCTGCCTTCAGGCGCTTTGGAGAGTAGCTTGACTTCCTCTTCTTTGGGGCAGCCCCTGAGATATTGGAAGGCTGCTCTCATGTCATCCCTCATCCTTCTTTTCATTAAATTGCAGCAACCGTTCTTATATGTTTTAGCCTCCAGTTATATGTTTTAGCTTCCACTTAAAAGCCATTCATCCACACACCCCAATCAATATCTTAAAAGGCCACTTACAACAAGCCCTATAAACACACACACACACACAGAGAGAGAGAGAGAGAGAGAGAGAGAGAGAGAGAGAGAGAGAGAGAGAGAGAGAGAGAGAGAGAGAGAGAGAGAGAGAGAGAGAGAGAGAGAGAGAGTGAGAGAGAGAGAGAGAGAGAGAGAACAGCACTCTGCTAGAGAGATGTTCCCTGCAGATGGGCTCCAGGATGAGTCCGAAAGCTCAAAATCTCTGGTCCCCAGATTGGATCCCGCGATACAGGTATTCCTCGACTTACGACTTCAACTATGCCCGTTTCCATTGATGATCGCTGCTCATGTCAGAAAAGGGTAACTAGGTGGTGTTACAATACTTCGTTTCGAATTCTCGGATTCTTTCCAACCTATTTCTGAAGAATTTATTAATGTTAGACCCCTCTTCTCCACCTCCTCTTCTTCTTCCCTTTCTCCTCTCAAAGATTTGGGAGATTTGAGCTGAGAAAATCTCCGGGTAATGGAATTTTCCGAGCTTTGGGAACAAGAATGGAACATTTGCAAAAACACTTGCAGAACACCCAGCCAAGGAACATTCCTTTCATATCTCATAACTGCTAGCTAGCTTTCCTTTAAATCAAAAGAGAATACTAAAGGGGATCAAAGGCACTGGGGAGGATCTGTCGTAACACACGCTGATCAAATAGGGGCTACAGAACACACGCAGCCACCTTTCAAGATTCCATAACATAATCCTCTTTTCTTTGCGGTAAAGTTGGCAGAATCTAGATTGCTTTGTTATTGTGAACGGCATTTGATATACTCAGTCGCGGGGAGAAAGCATTGCATTAACGTACGGTAGCAATAAATCCTAAGTTTGATATCACTTTTTCTGACCGGCACATTTTATCAAGAAGGCATAAGCTCTCATGAACCGCAGTCGCCTTAATAATAATAATAATAAAGTTGGAAGGGACCTTGGAGGTCATCGAGTCCAACCCCCTGCTCAGGCAGGAACCCTACACCATTTCAGACAAATGGCTGTCCAGTCTCTTCTTAAAAACTTCCAGTGTTGGAGCATTCACCGCTTCTGGAGGCAGGTTGTTCCACTGGTTAATTGTCCTCACTGTCAGGAAGTTTCTCCTTAGTTCTAGGTTGCTTCTCTCTTTGGTTAGTTTCCATCCGTTGCTTCTTGTCCTGCCTTCAGGCGCTTTGGAGAATAGCTTGACTGGCTCTTCTTTGGGGCAGCCCCTGAGATACTGGAAGACTGCTATCATGTCCCCCCTCGTCCTTCTCTTCATACCCAATTCCAGCAGCCTTTCCTTATATGTTTTAGCCTCCAGTCCCCTGATCATCTTTGTTGCTCTTCTCTGTACTCTTTCTAGAGTCTCAGCATCTTTTTTACATTGTAGTGACCAAAACTGGATGGAGATTTCCAAGTGTGGCCTTACTAAGGCCTTGTAAAGTGGTATTAATACTTCATGTGATCTTGATTCTATCCCTCTGTTAATGCAGCCCAGCACTGTGTTGGCTTTTTTGGCAGCTGCAGCACACGGCTGGCTCATAGTGAGGATCGTGGCAAACTAGATGGCCTTGAACACAGGTGTCAAACTTACCACGTCACACGACATATCGTGACATTTTTCGCATTGTCGGAGCTGGGGTGGGTGTAGCTCTGCATGATGCAACCGGCCCATGGGCTGGCAGTTTGACACCCCTGGCCTTGAAGGACCAGGATTGACAGAATTTGAAAATCAGAGGATGAATTCTAGCAGTTAAAATCTCTCTGGAATACAGAGAGAGCATGAGATCGCCCGCATGTACTCCGGACAGCTGCTTCCTGCGAGTAAACAGCAAAAATGAAAGGTTTTTTTTTTGCAATCAGAGAGCAGGCAGAGGAACCACGTGTGTGAAATTGTTGTGGCCTAAGATGCAGCTGCAGTTGTGGTAGGTGGTGCTGTTTGTGAGGAAGGGCATCTTGACCCAAAGATATTTTTTCAAGAGGCAATTGGACTTTCTTGTTTTTCCTTCGAAGACGTTTTGCTTCTCATCCAAGAAGCTTCTTCAGCTCTGACTGGATGGTGGGGAATGGAAAGATTTATACTCCTTGCAGACAACTGGTCATTTGCAGTCTTTTAGAGCAGGGCTTTTCAACCTTTTCACCGATTGTACCACTTTTAGGATATGGCAACATCCGAGTACCACCAGTCACCTAGCAAGGTGTCAAAAACTTGCTGACCCCCCACAAAAAAGGAAAAAAATGATGGTACAGGTAGTCCTCGACTTACAACAGTTCGCTTAGTGACTGTTCGAAGCTACAGTGGCACTGAAAAAAGTGCCCTCCCCCAAGACACAGCCGAGCAAGACACCTGCCTGCCCGCCCGGCCGCGCTCTTCCTCCTGTCCGAGGTTTTCATTGTTGTGAGCATTTCTGTTGAAGATTGGCAGCGGGGGTGGGGTGGGGGGTGTTTGGTTTTTATTTCCCCCCCCCCCGTCTGCTGGGGGGTTGCAGCAGGTTTTGGTCACTTCACATGACCCTGGGACACTGTGACCGTCATAAGTATGAATCAGTTGCCAAGCATCTGAATGTAAATCACAAGACCCTGGAGAGGCTGCAACATTCCAGCTGATCGGCGCATCTTCTGGGCTCAGCGGAAGCGCCAGGATCAGTGCTGCTTTCCAGCTTATTAGTGCTTCTTCAGGGCTCAGCAGAAGCACCAGGATCAGCGCCAAGCTCCAGCTGGAGCCTGGCGCTGATCCTGGAGCTTCCACTGAGCCGACAGCCCCAAAGAAGCGCCGATCAGCTGGAAAGCGGCACTGATCCTGGCGCTTCCGCTGAGCCCTGATAGTCCTGCACCTCCAGCCATCTCTCGCTCAGGCTTGTGCGGTGCTGCCACCGGTTCAGCTCATTCACCTCCCCTGCTACCACTTTTCTAGGATGGTCGTGTACCACCTGCCAGGTGCCAATGTACCACAGGTGGTACCCGTACCAGTGGTTGAAAAGCCCTGTTTTAGAGAGTCGTTGAGGCCACTTGGATGTTTGTCTGTGTCCTCAGGGTCACCTGAGTGGTGGAGATGGGTGTGGAGCCTTCTCACAAAAAACAAAACAAAAAAACAAAGTCTAGTTGCCTCTTGAAAAAGCACCTTTGGGATAACCATAACCTGGATGACTGAGAATCTCCAGACACAGTCACATAACATGTTAAATCTGAACGAACGAAACACAACGGGTGGTGTTCAGATAACAGGTTGAGACATAAACCATACAATGGCTTTGTCCACATATGGTTGGGTTGCCTACAATGTATTAAACTGATATATTTCCATCGGCACTTTGACCTAATCTAGAATTTTGTTCAAACCCCACCCAAATATATTACATGTGAAGTTCTAGACCTCAGTCTTACGTTTGCTTTCTTTCAACCAACCCCCTCCAGGTCCTTAGTTGCGTGAACCCTGATAACGTGAACAGCCCTGAGATTCCAGTGAAGATCTTGAACTGTGACACCATCACTCAAGTGAAGGAGAAGTTCCTTGATGCCATCTTCAAGAACGTGCCCTGTTCTCATCGGCCGAAAGCTGCAGATATGGATCTTGGTAAGTTGAGTATCTTCTTAGATCAATAAGAGATGGCCAACCACGGAAGCCATCCATCCATTCATATCACCATGTTGGGTTAGGTCGATGCAGTCAGGATTTCCCATGGGCAAAAAAATGCTCCTTCTTGGGCATTTGGGGGGGAATGACATATCAGAAATTAAAACCTAATCTTAGTTAGGAAAGATGGCTAGATTTAGGGCAATATCAGAGAGAATTGGGAAGATTTTATAGATGGATGGATCCTTTGCAAATTCACATCCTGGGAGAACCTTCTGAAGGAGATAACTGGATTCTTCTGAAGGAGATAACTGGAACCTTCTGAAGGAGATAAATGGAGCCTTCTGAAGGAAATAACTGGATTCTTCTGAAGGAAATAACTGGATTCTTCTGAAGGAAATAACTGGAACCTTCTGAAGGAGATAACTGGAGCCTTTAGAAGGAGATAACTGGAGCCTTCTGAAGGAAATAACTGGAACCTTCTGAAGGAAATAACTAGAACCTTCCAAAGGAGATAACTGGAGCCTTCTGAAGGAAATAACTGGAACCTTCTGAAGGAAATAACTGGAACCTTCTGAAGGAGATAACTGGAGCCTTCTGAAGGAGATAACTGGAACCTTCTGAAGGAGATAACTGGAACCTTCTGAAGGAGATAACTGGAACCTTCTGAAGGAGATAACTGGAGCCTTCTGAAGGAAATAACTGGAACCTTCTGAAGGAGATAACTGGAACCTTCTGAAGGAGACAACTGGAATCTTCTGAAGGAGATAACTGGAACCTTCTGAAGGAAATAACTGGAACCTTCTGAAGGAAATAACTGGAACCTTCTGAAGGAGACAACTGGAATCTTCTGAAGGAGATAACTGGAATCTTCTGAAGGAAATAACTGGAACCTTCTGAAGGAGATAACTGGAACCTTCCGAAGGAAATAACTGGAACCTTCTGAAGGAAATAACTGGAAACATCTGAAGGAGATTCTGAACTACTATCAAGTTTTTTTTAGGGTTCCTTCATTCTTAATTCAAGGAGTCAGACGAGAACCGACGTGAGCATCGACCTGTAACTTCGAACGGTCACTAAACAAATGGTTGTAAAACAAGGACTACCTTTGTTTTTAAACCCCTGGATTTACCCCTTACACACACACAAACACAAAGACAATTTAGCACTGAGGCTCATAGGACTCTATTAACCGTTCAATAGGAAGAGCCGTTGCTGACATCCCTCCTTCACGTGTGTGTGTGTGTTTGTCTGTGTCCTTGAAACGCGATCGTGCAGCAAGGTCGCTCGTGTCAATTTATAGGAGGAGCCCGAAAGACGGTTGGGCACCGAGAGACTCGTTTTGAGCTCCAGACAATTTGAAAAAAAAAAAGAAGTGGTTGGCTGCAATTTGATCGCTGATGTCATGCAGGAGAAGAAGCTAAATTGTCCTCTGTCCTGGCAGAAACCTTGTCCGCCTTCTCTCCCCACCAGAGGAAGGTGAAGGTGGCATCAAAGGCAAAGAGCGATCAAAGTTTACCGTTGTCCCTTCCTCAGTGCAAAGCTAGCGGCCCTTCCTCTAATCCTCGTCTTAAAACAGTGGTTCTCAACCTTTTTAATGCCGTGACCCCAACCGGTCGTAAGTCGAGGACTAAACCAGTCATAAGTCGAGGACTTAAACCGGTCGTAAGTCGAGGACTAAACCGGTCGTAAGTCGAGGACTACCCAACCGGTCGTAAGTCGAGGACTTTCCCTGCCCGGGAGCGCCGCACATGCGTGGTTCCGCTCCCTGCGCTGGCCGAGGCGTAGCTGGCAAGCGGCAGAGACGGAGCAGGCCGACCACCAGCTGGCCCAGCCCAAGGGAGGTAAGGCACCCGCCGGAAAAGGGGGGAAAAATGGCAGACAAAAAAATGGCGGACAAAAAAAATGGCGGACAGCCTTGCTTGGTGACCCCCGTGAAATGGTCGATCGACCCCAAATGGGGTCCCGACCCATAGGTTGAGAACCACTGTCTTAAAACCTTTTTCCCCCGCCATCGTCTCCAAATCTCTTCGGCTCCAGGCTGACTTTGATCGCCCGGCCAATTATTCCGTTCGAGAAGCCAGATTCAAAGATGGTGGTTGGTCTCTTACCATGCGATTCCTTTGCTGGGACCACCGCGGACCAGCTCGGAAGTCCCGCCTGTCATTGCAACGGGGGGGGGGACCTCGCTCGCTTTCTACAAGACAGCCCAGGGGTCCAAAATGCCCCGTGCATTTTGCCTGAGGGGGTCCTGGGTGCTGTCTGAGCTGGGCGACTTTCTTGCAGATGTTTCATTACCCAGACTAGGTAACATCATCAGTGCTGGAAGGGAGTGAGATTTGGGGGGAGGAGAGGAGGACGACGAGGACTGTAGGGTCCTTGGTGCTCTCTGAGCTGGGTGGTTTTCTTGCAGACGTTTCATGACCCAGCTGGGTAACATCATCAGTGCTAGAAGGAATTGGCTTTTGTGGGGGGGGGAGGAGGAGGAGGAGGAGGAGGACGACGACGACGACGACGACGAGATGGAGGAAGGAGAGAAGGGCAATTACAACTGTGGGGTCCTGGGTGCTCTCTGAGCTGGGTGGTTTTCTTGCAGACGTTTCATGACCCGTACTAGGTAACATCATCAGTGCTAGAAGGGAGTGAGATTTGGGGGGGAGAGGAAGAGGAGGAAGAGGAGGAGGAGGAGATCATCTGCAGGGTCCTGGGTGCTCTCTGAGCTTGGTTGCTTCCTTGCAGACGTTTCATTACCTGACTAGGTAACATCATCAGTGCTATAAGTCTAAGGGCTATTGCTAAGTCGGAAGGAAGGAAGGAAAGAAGGAAAGGAAGGAAGGAAAGAAGGAAGGAAGGAAGGAAAGAAGGAAAGGAAGGAAGGAAAAAAGGAAGGAAGGAAAGAAGGAAGGAAGGAAGGAAGGAAGGAAAGAAGGAAGGAAGGAAGGAAGGAAAGAAGGAAGAAAGGAAAGAAAGAAGAAAGGAAGGAAGGAAAGAAGGAAAGGAAGGAAGGAAGGAAGGAAGGAAGGAAGGAAGGAAAGGAAGGAAGGAAAGAAGGAAGGAAGGAAAGAAAGAAGGAAGGAAGGAAGGAAGGAAGGAAAGAAGGAAGGAAAGAAGGAAGGAAGGAAAGAAGGAAGGAAAGAAGGAAGGAAGGAAGGAAAGAAGGAAAGGAAGGAAGGAAAGAAGGAAGGAAAGAAGGAAAGGAAGGAAGGAAAGAAGGAAGGAAAGAAGGAAGGAAGGAAAGAAAGAAGAAAGGAAGGAAAGAAGGAAAGGAAGGAAGGAAGGAAAGGAAGGAAAGAAGGAAGGAAGGAAAGAAGGAAGGAAAGAAGGAAGGAAGGAAGGAAGGAAGGAAGGAAGGAAGGAAGGAAGGAAGGAAGGAAGGAAGGAAGGAAGGAAGAGCCGTGGAGGCGCAGTGATTAGAATGCAGGATTGCAGGCTAACTCACTGCTCACCGCCAGGAGTTCGATCCTGACCGGCTCAAGGTTGACTCAGCCTTCCGTCCTTCCGAGGTCGGTAAAACGAGGACCCAGATTGCTGAGGACAATACGCTGGCACTGTAAACCGCTTAGAGAAGGCTGTAAAGGCACTGTGAAGCGGTATATAAGTGCTATTGGGAAGTGCTATTGCTACCACTGTATATAAATTAAATCTCCCCTTTTTATCCCTGGGAAGGAGTAAACATCGGCCTGCCTACAGCTTAACCTAGGATTGCATCCCGCCCGTGCCACCCAAACCGAAGGAAACGTAGCTTATTGGAGCTGTTTGTTTGTGCGGAGGAAACCCCACGTCGCGAACTCATTGTGCTTTTTCCCCCTACTTTGCTGGCGGCCCACTGCTTCATTTCGAGCAGCCGAAAAATTAGAAGGTGAAGGGTGATGTTTGCCTGCTGTCATTTCTCCATCTTCTCCGAGACAAGGCCTCCCTCCTTCCAAACTTCAGCCGCAAATCTTCCCCTGCAATTGGCAAGTTGATTACCAGCTGGCTCCAAAGTGGGAACGGAAAGCAAAACACCCGTTTTGCAAATACGTTGTAATTAAGCGGATCGAGAAGCACTAGAAGCAAAAGACTCCCTTGCATTACAATGAGGAGACACCCCCCCCTTCCACAGAGGGTGGCGTTGAACCGCTTGCCTCCAGAAGTTGTGGGTGCTCCATCACTGGAGGGTTTCAAGAAGAGACTGGACCGCCATCGGTCTGAAACGGTGTAGGAGAGTGACGGCGAACCTTTTAGAGACCCGCGTGCCCAAACCGCAACCCAAAACCCACTTATTTATCGCAAAGTGCCAGGGCTGCATCAGCATTGTGGTGCCCTCAAGGGAGGGGGGGCCAGGGAGGCGCCTCTGAGTGCCGCCTCTGGCACGCAAAAACTGGGGGCGCAAAAATGGGCCACTGTGTTGCAAGGCGCAAAAACGGCCGCCACCGTGCCGCGGGGTGCAGATACAAGGTGCTGTACCATGCAAAAACGGGGCCGGGCTAGTGAGTATCACGCAGGCCCTAGCCCCGTCCCATTTGCAGTGCGTGCGTGCTCGTGGCCCCATGCGCGCAGGCACACATGTAAAATGCTTCCCCCTCCCTTTTCTTCCAGTCCACCAATCGACAGTGGTTGGTGACCTCTGCTCTACCACCTCTACTCGAGGTTGCTAGCCGGCCGCTTCGCCTCCTTTGTGCCGGGCGGGGCTCCTGCTCCAGGCGGCGGTGACGGCCTGATGGACCTGCTGCTGGCGACGGCGGTGCGCGTGCCCACAGAGAAGGCTCTGAGTGCCGCCTCTGGCACGCGTGCCATAGGTTCGCCACCCCTGGTGTAGGATCTCCTGCCTGAGCAGGGAGTTGGACTAGAAGACCTCCAAGGTCCCTTCCAGCCCTGATGTTCTATGTTCTAAATAAGTTCCCTCCTTCTTGGGAACAATGCAAAGTTATTAAGGGCTGTGTGCTGAGTACACAGCGTACAACTTCTGGAATCAAGCCATCCAAAGGCAAGACATACAATTATTGTAAATTCTATATATCTTGCCTTTGGACGGCTTGATTCCAGAAGTTGTGGGTGCTCCATCACTGGAGGTTGTCAAGAAGAGATTGGGCCACCATTGTTCTGAAATGGTGTCGGGTCTCCTGCTTGAGCAGGGGGCTGGACTAGAAGACCTCCAAGGTCCCTTCCAACTCTGTTATTCTGTATTCAGTGGAATGATTTTACCATCAGACGTTGAGGGTGCTCCATCACTGGAGGATTCCAAGAAGATATTGGGCAACCATTTGTCTGGAATGGTGTCGGATCTCCTGCTTGAGCAGGGGGTTGGGCTAGAAGACCTCCACGGTCCCTTCCAATTCTGTTCCGATTGATTGATTATTCCAGCTGTGATGATGGTTGCACAGAGGAAGACCTGGTAGGAAATTGGACCGGTTCTATTACGGCCATCGCAACTTCCATTTCATTGGGAAAGGCATGGTTACGATGCAAACACACCCACACCAACAACTCAAAAATAAGAAACTCTTTATCTTCACCTCCCCACCTCCAATTCCAGGCTCGACATCATTCTGTTCCCTGCAGATCCCGTGTCACAGTTCTCCCCCAAACGTTGTCCATTGGCTTGTGGTCCTGACGTGCGTTTCTCTTTCCTCACAGAATGGCGGCAGGCCAGCGGGACCAGAACGATCCTTCAGGATGAAGATCTCACCACCAAGATTGAAAACGACTGGAAGAGGTTGAACACCCTTGCCCATTATCAGGTATGTAAATCAGCTTCGGTTTGATTAGGCTTGGTGGTCTTCTGTGGTCCGTCCAGTAAGGTTGGAGACCACCAACGTTGCTCTCCTGAATCAGATCTAGATTGATTTAGCTGGCATTCTCCCAAAGGTGCTTTTTCAGGAGGCAACTGAACTTCTCTTGTTTTTCCTTCGAAGACATTTGACTTCTCCTCCAAGAAGCTTCTTCAGCTCTGTGTCAATGCTGCTCACATCGGATGTTCTTGCTTTGACCACAGGTGGAAATGTAGCCCTCTTTTACCTTTTTCTTTTAGAGTGAGATGATGCTGGGAGGGGGGAATGTGAACAAGAGCCCAGCTAGACATAACAACACTAAACCTAGCGTGAGAATCAAGGTTATTGTAACCAGAACTGATAAGGAATTGGCGGGCTGGAGACCTGGAGAGGAAGCCCGCGTTTCAAGCTAATGTGATTCATGACTGTTAATTGGAAGAGGGAATTGTGCTTTGATCCTATGTGCCCGGGGGGGGGGGGGGGG
>NW_015391471.1:0-25087 GCF_001527695.2 Protobothrops mucrosquamatus
AAAAATTGCAAGCTGCACAGAGCCTTTTGGAATCAGGAGACTTCAAAATCCAAGATATAAATACATAATTAAAAAATAACACTTATTGTACCTCAAAAATATAATCCTTTCCATCCTTCCCATGGATTGCTTTGACAACACATAGATCCAAGCCACCAAACATCTCAGAGCAGCTATCAATCCAGAGCTTGTATCTGGAATTTGAAGACAAGTTCCCATTAGTTTAAAAAGACAATGTTGTCCTAAGAGAGATTCAGCTAAATGGCTTGGGTTTAGACTGCATTCAGAATATTTTCTTTGTATCTCATTCTTTAAAAATCACATAGAGCAATAGTTGGAATATTATATATCTAAGCTGTCATATTTTTATAATATACAAATGGTCCAGTAAAGCAGCTACAATATATCTATTTTAGGCATCAATATACACTACCTGGGAGTCTAAAAAGAACATAAGAGATTTCCCGATAGAATATTCAAGAGGGTTTAATATAAGTGAATCAGATCTGAGGAAAATGTATGTTATGCTATGTTTCTTATTATGCATTTTTCATTTTTAAACTACACTTCTCTTAATATCATCAATACATGGTATTCTCTTAGCTTTACATACAAATGTTCCTACAAAGATAATATATAGAAGCTCACGTATCAGGAACAATCCTGATGTATGTTTATATAGTCAGAGGTATCTGCTAAGGATGCATAACAATATATCTCTTACATAAATCTTGCTTAAAGTCATCAAATACATGATTATTCTGAATTAAAAATGCTTAAGGTGTCATATTCATTCTCTATGCTGCAATATGACCTTACAGTAGAACGTTTCTGAGGAAGCCCCCCCTCCATAGATATTGAAAAAAATCTTATGGAAAAGCATTGAGGATAGTATAATTGATATTTTCATTTTTTTTGTCAGCTTCATTTCTAACAGGCTTTTTGGGATATATGTCAAATTCAATATCTGTAAAAAGTGCTGACTGACGTGATTGGGTTTCTTTAGCTAACAGTCACTTCTATTGTAAAGTACTATGTATAGCAATTGAATCTAAGTATTTCATTGTGAACCTGAAAAAAAATAAAACTAAAATAAAATAAAAATGGTTTTTAAAAACCCTCATTATAAAATCAAAAAAGGGTTAAGAATGTTTTATGGTTCATATTTGTAAAACATATGATAAATGATATTGAACAGAGTAGGCTTGCCTTGGACAATTTGCTAAGGAAAGGCATATCTACAGAAAAACCTTTATGTATCTGATTCAATACAATGCATATCCCTAATGTGAATTTTCCAAAATTGATCACTTGGATAATCTCAAAAACATTAAAAGGATTTGATCCTGGTTAGCACTTAGATGGGGCTATAGGAACACAGACTAAACTTGGAATTCCTAGAAAAAGGCAATGGTAAACCACTTTGCCAATAAATCAATGAAAACTGAACTGAACTCAAGACAGACTTGTCTCTTTCACTCTTTCATACACAAAGAACAGCTTCCACTATTGTGTATACTATTCACTGTTGTGTCTTTTCCCCCCATATTCTAAAGCAAAATTAGATGTGTAAATCAATCTCATATCTTCAGTAGTTACTTAAATGAGAAAATAGACTCAAGGAGGAATTTAATATTTTACACTGTAGCCTAAAAAAAAACAATCCAAGGGATGAGATAATCAAATGGATTAACTTCAACTAATGAAAGAATTTTATCAAGGATTCCTTTTGTCAGCCGTATAAATCAGTTTTCCATGTAGTCCTGCACAGTGCTTTTTTTGTAAATAAAAAAAAAGGTGCCGGAAGTCACACATGTCATACAACCCGCCTTGCCTACCCTACAAGGTTCCATCCCAAAAAGGTGCCGGAACTCCGTTCTGGGCGTTCTATGACAAAAAAAGCCCTGGTCCTGCATATACTGTACCTCCCAATCAGCTATTAAGGATTGGAGGATTCCTGATAAAAGTGTGAATGGTCTGGACATGATATTTCAGATTTTTTAAAATACTTTTTCATGTAAACCTAGGTTGAGGAGTTTGATACGGTAGACTCCAGGTTTTGATACATTTTCCCTATGATATGGAAAGTGGGCACTGGATGAGGATAGATGGAGTATACCCCAAATTAGTCAAGGTGCCCTGTAAGACTTGGAATTAAGAGAAGAACAGGGTGGTGGGCTCCTTTGTAGGATGGCATGGAGTCAATGTGGGGAGGAAAAGAATTGATGCCAAATAATCATAAGATGGCTGCAGATAAAAAGATGTTTGGGATAAAACTTGTAGGAATGGAACCAGTATCTGTATCTCATCTGTGCAGATCTGTGTTCCCATTCCTACAAGTTGTTGAAGTGCAATGGAAAGTTCCAGCACAAATTAAAAACTGTATTTTCCCCAAGTGAGCCTGACGTTTGCTGATTATGATCCCAGAGGAACATACCTCGTCTTGCTTTGTGGTTCTCAATTCATCTGAATCTATCTCCAGAATAGAATTTATGAATCAGGGAAAGTGACACTGTACTGAGAGTTGTTTTCCTGTTGGATTCATGCCTGTACATAAGAGCTTGTAAGAGGACTGTCTTCAAACAGCTTGACTCTTCTGGTCATAGTGTTATTGTTTGGCAAATAAAACCAATCAAATATTTGGGAAATGTGTTCTGAGTTAACCAGGCAAAAATAGTAAACTATGGAATGAGCTATTGCTTTTTTTCATTCTCTTCTTTTTGGAGAATTGATTAGGTGAGGCTTTTTTAAGCAGGACTGCACAGAATGGCTAACTGCGGAAGTATTATTGGGCTCATAATTGCCTGAATGCTGTTTTGGGTTCCTTCCTTCACAGAATTTATTGAGTTTTTACAGTTCACATAATACTCTGGCCCCATTAGGCTAAGCATAATTTTATGCTTCAGTAGAAAAAAACACCAAGTGATTTGGTAGCATGCATACTGAGAATTTCTTTTAAATAACAACAAGGTATCAGTTAAAAAAATAAATCATATCTATTTTAATGCCATGAAACTTCTCCAGAAGAGGGGCTTTGAAACATGTAGCCCCAAAACAGCTGTTTCTGAATTGCTAAAGCTGCCACAACTATTTCATATTCAAGTAGTTGTTTCAGAAGATGCTCCTGGCAATCTCTGCATGTACGTGCTTCTGAAGTGGCCCTACTATCTCTGCAGTTTCCATGGGTTCTGATTCTAGTAGAAACTGACAGTTATGAAAAAAAAAAAAGCTAAAAACAGAGAAAATAAAAATAAAAAGTCTTGAGTAAACAATTTACAGAAATACTTATTTACCTGTCTGTCATAGCAATTTGTTCTAACATTGCAGATCCAGTGTTTGTCTTCCAATTTCCAGATATAGAAGTTCTCCTATGGAGAAATAGAAATGCTAAAGAAGCACACAGGTCTTTTCAATTTAATTTTGTTATTAACTGTTCATTTATTAGGAAAAAATGCTTCCCAGCACAAATGTGAAATATAAAATAAAAAATAATAAAAAGATCCTGAATAAACAAAAGTATGCAATTTGATTTGATCAAGAAAGTAGATACTGATTCTTCATTGAATCAACTTGCAGTCATTTTAACAACACAAAGGATAAACTTAAGAATTTAAGTTCAGTGAAGCCATGTTAAAAGAGAAAGCATTCCTGCTCAACTTAAATAGATATCTGATTATGACAGATAATTGGAATTGTGTTAATAATTATATAATTGCATAAAAACTATATGATTAATCAATACGCCATGAGATCTGAATCTTTAACCAGTATTATGGGTAAAAACTGTGTGCCTTGCACTGTATTTTTAGGGAAAAATTAGTAGATAGTTTAATGTCTGCTTTTGTGTTGTTTGTTTTTTACACTGTGTCACTTCTTTGAAATGTACTAATAATGCAATGCCCACATGTATAAATCTTTAAACATTACAACAGCTCTGAAATTGGGAATTCCCAACTACCTGTAGTTAACTGGACATAAATTAATTATCACATAAGCAACAGAAGATTGCAATACCAGAGGTTTTGAAAACAGCATTGAAGCTGTCAAGGTAGCTTATATTTCCCTTGCCACCTCTTAAACTAATTGGTCTTTGTGCTAAAATCACAAGTATACAAAAGCAGGTTAAGTTTTATTATGGAACATTTAGCTCCTGACTAAACATCAAAATAATGTTGATTTGAGTATAGCTATGACTCAAGTATTTAATACGATTTAACTGTAAAAGCTAAAGGATTTTGTCTCAAAGGTTTTAATATCCCATCCCTTGAGAAGATGTACTAAAAATAAAAATGAAATTTAAGTTAAATTAAATGTATTCATATTTCTGTTTGAAAAATAACAGTGCCAAGATTCATTCTATGTATAAATATGAAATAAAAAACTAGAGAAATGGACTACTCACACAGTACAAAACCACTTTACTATCGCATCCCTCACAGATGGCCATCTAGCTTTTGCTTAAACACCTTCCCTGGCAAGTCTGCCATCTCTCGTGGTAGTCTATGCTACTGTTGCAGTTAACACAGGGATTTTTTTCCTGATAGCCAACAGAAATGTATTTTCTTTGAATGTATACTTATTTTTTCTTATCTTGCCTTCTGAAGCAACACTGAACAATTCTGTTCCATTCACTACATGGCAACTTTTCAGATAGTGAAAGAGAACTATCATGCCCACAGTCTACTCCTTTGGAGAATATGATGATTTATTTGGATTTATATTATATTTATAGACAATTTATTTTATTGTTGATTGATTGATTTCCTGATGTATGCCATTCAGAGTCATTTGTTAAGATGGGCATCTACACAAATCAAATAAATAAATAAATTGTTCTTTTGCAATTACTTTATGACATGTTGTTTTCTCTGTTGAATAATACTGAAGTTCATTTGGATTGTTTTAAATGAACTGCAACACAAATTTGATGAATATGGAACACATAAATAAAATACAGGAAATGATATTAAATAATTTTCATATTTATTCAGAATGTGTCTTGTTCTCACTCTATTTTAATATATATGTTTGAAAAAAGGAAAGATTCAGTTCATTTTTCTGAATAATTTGGATCCATTATTAGAACTGATGATTGTCCTTTCTGCTAAAGAAAACAGATTACTTACCTTTCCCAAAACAGAGTAAATAATGTTCATTCAATTTCAATGTGGAAGAACAACAATATCATACAATCCCAGAATCTATTTGCTCACATGTAGGCTTTATAGTTGTTTCCAATCTTTTGGATCCTGATGTCATATTTGGAGTCTATATAGGGTTCAGTGGTAGCATAGGTCTGGGTAAGTGCTACCACACTAGCTATATCCTGAAAATCATAATGGTTGTCCACTTTGACCTGTTTTCAACATCCAGAGTTATTTCGCGTATGGAAACAAAAAAGAAAAGCAGAATAAGCAGGAATTAAATTTCTTGGTATTTCTAAGCATAATAGATTTCTCAGAGAAATACATTACTAGTCATTCTTAACTACCAATAATAGTTGAGACTTGATAGTGAGGATTGTTGATCATCTCTCTGCATTAGTCCCCCCCAACTTCCACATTTGTTGTACTACAATCATCCATAGATAGGAATTGATTGTTTGAGGGACAGATAATACAATGCAACCCATGTAGAGACCAGCAGGTTGGAAAAGTCTTTCACATATAATTTTTCAGACAGATTTAATATTCTACCAAAAATGAAGACTTCATGATATTCCATAAATAAAATTACCCTGAAAAACAGTTTTGATAAGTTTTCCCCAAAGTAAAATCAATGGGCTGGGATCTGGCAAATTATAGAACTAATATACAATAGATGAAATCTTTCTACTTTTGAAACAAAGCATTTTCTTCAAAGAATTTTTACTCTTTAAGGTGTATTTCAGCTTAAAGTGATTTGAGTCTTATGAGTTTTTAAACCTGTGCTCAAGGGACTAACATACTGTATATACCTTAAATTAAGCAAATGCTAAGTGGCAGACTCCATAGTACGTATCTCAAAAATTTCCATAATAACTGCTTGAAGTTTTAATCTTTTTTGTTAGAGAGTTTGAACTGAGCAATATTTACATAACCAACTTCTAAAAAATAAATTATCTTTCCCCAACATACATAAATAAAGCATGATCACCTTTCCCATGCCTGAATGAGCATGTCCAATTTTCACAACAACAGGAAATGTTGGCAATGTCAGCTGGGGGGAAAAAAGAAAGAAAGAAAGAAAGAAAGAAAGAAAGAAAGAAAGAAAGAAAGAAAGAAAGAAAGAAAGAAAGAAAGAAAGAAAAAGAAAGAAAGAAAGAAAGAAAGAAAGAAAAAGAAAGAAAGAAAGAGAAAGTAAGAAGGAGAAAGAAAGATTTAAAATAGTTACATAATCAATGAATAATTCATTATTAAGATCTTGTTTCTCTGTAGATAAAAAGGTTGCATTAGAAGCTTTTTGAAATGCCATGTAATCTCCAAAGAACCATAGGGCAGGACAAGAAGTTATATTTATTTTCCAGAAGTGTTCGCCCTTCACAAACGATATAGTCTGTATAATCAGCATAGTGATTATAAACTAGAACTAAAAGTAAACCTTAGTGTTAAAACATAGGGTTTTAACTCATTATTTACTCAGATAACATGTGAAATGGAAAATCTGATTTACAGTATACAGTGGCGGGATTCAACCAGTTCACACTTTGGCAGAACCGGTAGCTAATTTTTTGTTGCCCAGGCCCAGAATGGACTTCCGGAAGCGGCATCCACACAGAGACCGGTTGTTCACATATTTGAATCCCACCACTGACTATACCACACAGGTGCAATTTTGCTAAATATTCCAAAACTGACTAGAATCTACTTTGTGTTCTGAAACACTGTGTGTGTTTCTTCTGATAAAAGAAATTTCTCATGTTTTCACCAATAATATGCTTTTGGCTTAAACAAAGGAAAAACAATCCCCATGTCAGGAACCTTAAAAGTTACTTAAGATAAGGCTGGATTGTCAGAGCTCTTCTGCCCCCAACAGAAAAAGTTTAGTCTGCTGAAATTAAATTGCTGCTTGGTCTGAGAGGAAGTAGACCGTAATTAGCAAATTTAGGGGAGGGAAACTGAACAGCGAAAGAACATTTTCTTCAAGCTGGCCAGTCCTCCAGTTGTGTTTCAAGCAGCATGAATCCTCTATTCAACACCTTGCTATTTTCACCACTGTTCCTTCTAACCCTCAATATTCGGGATCCGACTGAAGCTTGCAGCTGTATGCCAGCTCATCCACAGGAACAAATCTGTAATTCTAATATTGGTGAGTCATGAATAATAATAATAATAATAATAATAATAATAATAATAATAATAATAATAATAATAAAAAAATTGAAAGGGATCTTGGAGGTCATCTATGCTTTTTACTGGACAGACTAGCAGAGAGGTTTAGAGACACGATTAGCTGTATGTTCACATCTCTGCAATGCTCTAGGATTCCTATCTAAGAATGAAAATCAGCACTGTAAAAGAAAAAGGTTAAACACTACCACACTGGGTTCCCAGGATAAAATGAATTTCAAAAGCATGTAAAAGTGATTAGTTTATCTTTAATAATTTATCTCTCTCATCCTCCAGAAATTTTACTGCAATCGTACATGCAAAAATATTCATCATAAAATAGACAGGAATAAAATATTCTGGGACAGAACATATTGGCAGGAAGACTCGAATATTCACAGTCTTTAATACATTAATCCTGCTCCCATCTAAATATATTTATTTTTTGTAGTAAACTGCATGGTCACTGTCATTTAAATAGAACTTCAGGATATTATTCATAAAAGTCAATTCTACTAAGTGCTTGAATATTTACTCATTGAATTGTGATTATTTTCTATCATTTAACTTTTATTTACTTGAAGGATTCTTGGTGCTCTCTGAGCTCTCTGAGCACTAAGGACTCCTTATTTCAATCCTGAGCTACAAATATTTTCCTTTTTTGGTATTTATTTATTTAAATTTATTGGCTGCCCAGCTCCAATGGATTCTTTAAAAAAGGAATGAGAAATAATAATGGGAGAAGAAAAAAATGAAATACTATCTACTGAAGCTATTTACAAATGGATATTCTATAGTTGTTATAAAATAAGATTGCTTATATGCAGATTTTGAGTGAAGAAAAAAAAAACCCATCTATGCGCCATATCATTGCAAAACAGTGGTCTCTAGAGTGTGGAAGAACTGGAAGTCAAGGAAATTTACCATACTTCAACAGCAGCAAATGAAGCATTTCATAGGGCACTAAGTTCACATTTCCCTTGCTAACCACTTTCAGAGAAAATTTAATTGATGCACAATCCATTAATTTGTTAATAATTCCTAATCCATTCATGATTCCTCTTCCTGTATCATAAAACTTTTGATCTGAGAATAAATAAACTTGATTCTCCAGTTTACAGTGAAGCATATCTCTTATGTCTATGGAGATTCTCAGTCATTCAGGTCATAGGTATCCCAAAGATACTTTTTCACGAGGCAACTGGACCTCCTTATTTTTCTTTGAAGACGCTTCACTTCTTATCTAAGAAGCTTCTTCAGCGAAACGTCTTCAAAAAAAAACAAGAAAGTCCAGCTGCCTCGTGAAAAAGCATCTTTGGCATATCTCTTACGGTTGTGCCAAAATAGCAAACTCAAAATATTTCAAAATGGAATGTTTCAAACTAAAATTCAAAATGCTTTTTTCAATTGGCTTTTTCAGCAAGTGGGAAGTATTAAGACTTCAAAATTCTTCCAGCAACAATCAGAAGAGACCAGTGGCGTAGCGTGGGTTGTCAGCACCCGGGGCAAGGCAAGTAATTTGCGCCCCCCCTGCGAATTTGCGCCCCCCCCTGCGCCCCCCCTCCCTCCACAGTGGGCGGCGACCCGGCGGCTCGGATCGGATTTGCACAGGCAGGGGCAGAGAGCTGCGAGTGCGAGCGCGCCCCCCCAGATGTTGCGCCCGGTGCGGCCGGCCCCCCCTGCACCCCCCACGCTACACCTCTGGAAGAGACTGTTTCATATTTAGGCCAACATTTTCAAAATGACTTTAAAAAAAAAAAGAATTGAAACAGTGATGTTATAATGCTAGGATATGTCCAGCCATCTGTGGGCTTAGGCAAGGTAACAAAGGTTGGCAGGAACAACTTGAATCAGCTGTTATAGGAACTCAGATATTTAAAAAGTGGCTACTTTTCCTAAAAGATGTTTCATCATTTACACATCATCTAACAAGGACTTGCATCCATATTGCAACAGAAAGAACAGAAAGTGCATTGGAAATTGAATGACTAATAAACCACAGATATGATAACAGGGGGAGAGCCTTCTCTGTGGCAGCTCCTGCCCTCTGGAATGACCTACCCCCCGACCTACGTACAGTTGCGGACCTGCGCCTTTTTCGCCGAGCCCTGAAGGCCCATCTATTCCGTGCGGCCGGCCTGGCGTAGTTTGATTATGTTTTAGCGGGGTTTTTTGTATGGGTGTGTTTTTAGAACAGGCCCGTTATTTAATTTGATTTTAGAACTGCCTATATTTATCATGGTTTTTATTATCGCCTGTTCACCACCCTGAGTCCCGTAAGGGAGATAGGGCGGTATATAAATTCAATAAATAAATAAATAAATAAATAAATAAATAAATAAATAAATAAATAAATAAATAAATAAATAATTGATATATTTCCCTGTCTTGGCAAATATTTCCCTGTCTTGGCAAGTGAATGAGTAATAAATAATCTTCCAAGATTTAATCATTCTTGTGAGAGATTAACTTCCCACTTCCTTACTTACTGCACATCCCATTAGCAATTTGATATTTCTTAAGGCATTAGCAACCTGAATCTGTGCATATAAAAATTTGTTCCAGTTAGTATACGATGAAAAGGCTTGCCTGAATGCTGAAGGATCCTGTGACATGGGATAACATTTAATATAAGTAATATAACTTATATTACTATAAGCTATATAAGTTATATAGTTATACTAATAGTACGGCATGGTGTATGGCATGGCAAGGTATGGTACAGGTAGTCCTCGATGACCACAACTGAGCGCAAAATCCCTGTTGCTGCAAGTGTGAAAAACAGTCATAAGTCACTTTTTGCAGTGCTAATTATAAGTTTGAACTAAATGAACTGTTGTAAGTCAAGAACTATCTGTATAACTAATATAACTATAACTAGGCAAATAGTATTTGTGAAAGAATGTATATTTATGTTTTAAAAGTTGACATTAAGGAAAGTTATATAGTTGTTACTTCAGCCACTTTACGCTTAGAGGTAGTCCTCAACTTACAACGTTCAAGTGAACATTTAGTGAACGTTCAAAGTTACAAAGGCACTGAAGAAAGTGACCTACGACCAGTCCTTACACCTACTAGCACTGCTACATCCCCTTGGTCAAAAGTGATAAAAATTCCAGTTCTTTGGGTACTGGCATGTATTTATGACAGCTGCCACATCCTGGGGTCATGGGATTGCTATTTGTAAGTTTCCCAGCTGGCCTCTGACAAGCAAAATCAAGAGGACAAGCTGGACTCAGTTAACAACTGTGTGAGTCACTTAACAAATGCAGTGACTCATTTAACAACCATGGCAGTTATAGCTCAGGAAATCAGGCATGACTCATTTGCTAACTGCCTTGCTTAGCTACAGAAATTCTGGTCACAATTGTGATCGTAAGTCAAGGACTCCCTGTGTCTGCATATTATATCATTTTTCTTAACCTATCTTTGAGGAAAATTGGTACTCTGTTTTTCAATATTGGCAACTTTAAGATGAGCGGACTTCAACTTTCAGAATTCCCCGGCCAAGAATGCTGGGAATTCTGGAAGTCGAAATTCATTCCACTTTAGAGATGCTAAGATTGAGAAAGCCAAAGCTGGTAGGAAGAATCCCTGAAAATAGAGGAAAGGGAGCTGGCCCAGACCATCAACAGTCTCCTGCCATAGCAGTTCGTTCTTTCCCTCTTTCAGCGGGCTAATATACAATTGCCCTGTGACAAAGAGAGAAGTTCTTTTTAGTGTTTGAAAACTATTCTTGATTTATGTCTGTTTATCACCATAGCACATAAGCTAATTTGTATCTTGAAAGACAGGAGGTAACTCATTTTAATAAAATAAATAATTACTTTCACATTACTATGACTTTTTTGGGGGGGAAACAGGTATTTTTTCAGTCAATTTTTATTAACAATGTTTAATTTTATTTCAGTGATTCTTGCAAACATACAGAGTAAAACAGTGGTTGAAGATTCGTATTCTTTGAAAATCATCAAGTATGAAGTCAAACAAATAAAGGTATCTAAAACCCTTTTTTCTGTTTTGAGGCATAAATGATAGAAAAAGACATGCATTTAGGAGATTAAAATTTGCTTTGTGTCATTCTATTGACATTTACAACCAATGCTTCAATAGGGAGTAAAGACAACTGTAGATGGATAGTGCTTATGCAAATCTTCCATTTCAGAAGTGAAATAAAGCAGGAAGTAAACAGGCTCTTCCAGGGCTTTTTTTTCTTATAGAACGCCCAGAACGGAGTTCCGGCACCTTTTTTGGATGGAACCTTGTAAAGTAGGCAAGGCAGGTTGTATGACATGTGTGAGTTCTGGCACCTTTTTTTTTTTTTTTTATAGAAAAAAAGCACTGGGCTCTTCTCACTATTTTAGTTAACAAGATAGTATTGGTGTTCTTATAATGAAAATCTGCAGCTCTGAATGGGAGTCAGTGAGCAGAATTGTCTCACTTATTATACAATAATGCCAATAGTGCCTCTTCCCACTCTCTTTAGCTTTGCATAAAAAAAAATACTTCTCTCAAAAAAAAAAAATTGAAAGCATCTCATCTGCTCACCATAGTGGCTATCCTCTGACATGATTTATACTTTGGTCCCTGACCTGCAGCTCTGGAGCTATGCTGGCAGATCAAGGATTGGGAATTAGGTGCTCCTGTACAGCTCTCCTGTAGAAATTATTGGAACAAAATGCTCCTGTGCAGCTGCAAACAAATGTTACCCATGTGCAAAAAATGTTTAACTGTGTCAAGAGGAAAACAAGCCAAGAGAGATCCAGAAAGACTGTCAATTAATCAGTGGAAAACTCAGTTTCCTCTTCAACTGGATTGGAACTCATTTCTGACTCAACACCTTTAGTTACATAAGAACTCAGTAGGTAAGGGAGAAAAATAGCATCTCATCCATAGTCAGGAAAATGACTTTGAATTTGAAAACAACCAGTGTAAATTTAATTACAAATATGTGTGTCAGAAACAAAACTTGAATAATTCCAAACATTAGTTTTGCAAATAGGCCTTTCTAGTATGACCAGAATTTGTGTTCTATGAAACACTACAGTGTTACAGAAATATGAAGAATCCTTAAGACACAAGAGAAACAAAAGCATAGTATATTTTAAGAGATCTAATATCCCACAACAAAGTTAAGAGAGAAAAAAGGAATAATTCTGATCTGTAAATAATATCAACTTTATTTCATGTCATATTACCAGATTTCCTACCAGGATGATCTCTGTAAGGTAATTAAAACATATTGACTAATAACCTTAAAAAATATATTGGTAGGATCAGGTTATATGACATCATCAAGAGCTGTGGTGGCGCAGTGGTTAGAACGCAGTATTGCAGGCTAATTCTGCCAACTGCCAGCAGTTTGATCTGACCAGTTCAAGGTTGTCTCAGTCTTCCATCCTTCCGAGGTTGGTAAAATGAGGATCCAGATTGTTGGGGGCAATATGCTGACTCTGTAAATCGCTTAAAGAGGGCTGTAAAACACTATGAAGTGATATATAAGTCTGCTATTGCTATCTGTTCTGCACACCTTTGCTAGAGAAAGGATCCTGTTTTCTCCCATTTAGTAACTACTGTTGATTCGCCTACTATTGACTATATTGGCTGTTACATTTTTTTGCACTGCCTTTTAGAATGAGAACTTGGGTATAGTATAGTAAATAGTTTTGGTCCTTTGTAGAGATGATGTTATATAAAGCACAATCTTTCTCAACAGTCTAGAAATGTTAAAACAAATTAAATAATTATCAATGTTATTTCAAGTAGGAACTAAGAGATTATGACATCAACAAATATACTAAATTTTTACACTATAATAACCATTTACTCCCAATGGGATTAATGCATGCGTATATATATATATATATATATATATATATATATATATATATATATATATATATATATATATATATATATATATATATATATATATATATATATATATATATATATATATATNTGTTTGTATAGAGTTTCCTTATTGGAAGAAAGATTATTTTCTCCAACAAGGCTATCCAAGTTGTATTCCTAGGTGGTAGTAGCTGGAATTCATACTTTCTTTTATTAGTTTGGCAGTATGAGGTCTATGTTTGCTTCTGGAAGATGGAAACATAGCCACCTCTATTCATGGTTTGTTATTTCCAAATTAAATAAATATAATAAAGATACATAATGTACTAAAGAAAGCAGCAGCTTACCTAAAATGGATTTGTATGTACTAATTATCTGTTTTGAAATACCTGCCCTATCATTTCATTTCGGTTCCCAATTCAAAGTACTGATTTTAATTATCTTTAGAAAGGATTTTGTCCCTGTGTTTTTAAAAACATTTTTATTTGACATTTTTTCTTTTCCCATACAGCTTGCAAATGATTTTATTTATATATTTATTTATAACATTTGCATAATCATCCATCTTAAAACCAAACCCGGGCGGCTTACAATCAACAAAACAGTTATGGAATCA
Source organism: Protobothrops mucrosquamatus (assembly GCF_001527695.2). Lineage (NCBI taxonomy): Eukaryota > Metazoa > Chordata > Lepidosauria > Squamata > Viperidae > Protobothrops > Protobothrops mucrosquamatus. The sequence goes on from NW_015391471.1 coordinate 13,777, forward strand.
TACCACCAACAATGATAAAACTAAAAAGCAGGAAAACCTGGAACTACAATGATATGGAGGCCAACTTTCATCTCAGCTTCACCTTGCCTTATCTTACAGCCTGGCGGGGGGGGAGAGCCATGTTTTGAGTGCCCTCTGAAAGGGTAGGGGGCTTCTTGGATCTCCAGAGGGACAGTGTTCCATAGGGCAGCGGGTGTAATGGAAAAGGTATACTTACAAGGACCCACAATATGGCAATGTTTCAGGGATCTGGAACATGCCTACCCTATCCACTTTGGTTTTAACTTTAGAAATTAACATGAATGTCATATATTCGTAATTTAAGAGAACTAAATAATCCTATAAGCATGATTCTAGTGAGAAAATATTTAGTATTATGATTTACATGCCTAGTTGGGAATTACTATTTTGAATAATAAAATTAATTTAAATCAAGACAGTGATTATTATTTATTTTTTTAAGTTTATATATCGCCCATCTCGCCAAGAGGTGACAGGTATTCCTTGACTAATTAGCACAACTCAGAATGGAAATTCCATTACTAAGTGATATGGTTCCTAAGCGAGTCATGCCCAATTTTATGATCTTTTTGCCATAGTTGTTAAGCGAATCGCCATAGTCATTAAGGGGTCTGACTTTTCCCATTGATTTTGCTTGGTCAGATGCTGGCTAGGAAAGATGCAAATGTGACCCCAGTATACTGCAACCCTTCCTTTACAATGATTTTCTCCTTTGTAGAGTTTTCTCTCACGGCCAGTTACTGTTTGATTATGTACCACCAAGTCATTCTTGACTCTTAGTGACCACTTAGATTTTTTCCATGAAGATCTGTCCTTATACTGACCATTCAGCTCTTCCTACTCTACAAAGGGGAAAACCATTGTAAAGTAAGCTTTGCATAGTAGTCCTTGACTTCTGACCATTAATTTAGTGACCTTTCAAAGATACAATGGCATTGACAAAAAAGTGACTTATGATTAATCCTTGCACTAATGATCTTAGCAGAGTCTCCACTGTCATGTGTTCAAAATTTGGGTACTTGGCAACTGGAATTTTACAATGGTTGCAGTGTCCAGGGGTCACATTTGCAACTTTTCTAGTTATCTTCTGATAAACAAAATCAATGGAAAAAGTCAGACCCCTTAATGACTATGGTGATTGCTTAACGACTATGGCAAAAAGATCATAAAATTGGGCATGACTCGCTTAGGAATCAGACTTTTCCCATGACCATTATAACTGACTCTATCTACTTTTCTACTGATTATCCTCTTCTTTTTTCCTTCCATCTTTCCCGGCGTTAGAGCCTTGATCAGGAGACTAGATTTTCACATAATGTGTCCATAGTAGGGTAACTTCAGCTTTATCGTTTGTGCTTTGAGTGAGAACTTGTGAGGGTTTGTTCAATTATTCATTTGCTGTTTTCTTGACTGTCCATGGTATTACAATTAAAGTACCAATCTAATTCATGTATGGGTGTCCACTGTAAAAACAATAACCCCCTGGCAACAACAAGCAATCAAACAAGTCACTATTCCTATGTTGTCTTGTATAGAGATTTAGAAAGCACAATAGAAAAAGTGCGAAGCTAAGTAGTGCAAAAGTTACTATTACAATAACACAGCATAATGTTAAATTGTTTTATACAAGCTTACATAGAATTTTATTTTTCCTAATAGATGTTTAAAGGTTTTGAAAAGGTGAAAGATGTTCAGTATGTTTTTACACCATTGACAGAGGCAAGCTGTGGGGTAAAATTAAAAGTCAGAAAGAAGAAAAAGAATCAGTATCTCCTTTCAGGTATAGTATATTAAGTTGTTAAAGTTCATACAAAATCAACATTTGAGCCTTATAGCCATCAGTGACATTTCTGTTAAAAATGTAAACATTTCTAGAAAACACTCCCTCCCTCCCTCCCTCCCTCTCTCTCTCTCTCTCTCTCTCTCTCTGTAGCATTTAGAAATAAACTGGATCTACCTCCTAAAATAAATTAAAATAAATCAATAATTTTTATTTCCCTGTGGGAAGAATCCATAGAAAGAAATATTTTGGGAAATATTAAAAAGGCAGAATATATTTTCCCAAAGGATTTTAAAGGCAGAAACCAAACCCCTCCCCCAAGTCTCTCTGCCCCAGAAACCAGCTCTGCAGAAATGCAGATGTGATAATCTTGTCAGAAAGATTGGAGTCAGGAAGCTAGGATTAGAAAGATAAAGATCCCTAGAATTAACAATCCCTCACACCAAAAAAATCCAACACTTATCAGCCACAGCCCCAGGGAAGCAGGATATGACCTTTGGGATATAACAGGATTAACCCACCACCATCAGAATACCAGAAAGGCACACTCAGACTCAGATCAAAGTTCATGCCACAGGAATAACTCCAAACAAAAGTCCAAGAAGGTATAATAACCCACCACTCCCTATTACATGTGATCAGTTTTTCCCAGAGCCATCTTTCTGTCTGGCTCTCCTCGTCAATAAACTGCAATCTTCTTTCTAAAGCAGTGTCCATTTTGTTTATTCCCGGTTTGGACTGGACCCTGATAAAGATTTTTTCCTTCAACATCCCCTTTCCCCCAACAATTTAAAACCCGGGGGGGGGGGGGGTTGGACAAGATTTGTAAGTGTCGGTGACATATAAAGTTAAATCATAATTGCTGGGCCTATAACAGGTTATATATTCTATTGACAATTTGATTGATTTAGTGCCTGTGGATTATGTCTTTGGCATTGAGAATGTCTGAGTCCCTTGTTTCAACATTTTCTTTGATTCAGGTAAAATGGGGAATGATGGAAGAATTTTTATTTCTTTATGCGGTTTTATTAAACCATGGAATAAACTTACCGTCGCTCAAAAGACAAATCTACATAAGAATTATGAAATGGGCTGTGACTGTAAAGTAAGTATAAAAATTAGATTTTTCATATATTCTATACATCTCATGAGCGCTGGTACAATTTTCTTAACTGTGCCATACTGTATGTCCCTTTAGGAGGTATTTACTACTAGAAAATCAATATAAGATGTTCCTGCAAACTTCACTAACAACAGAGGTGTAGCAAAAGTGATTCAAAAAATGACTTTTTCTTAAAATTAAGATTAGCAGAGCTTACAAAACTGCCAGGAAAAGAAGTTCTAATAATAGAATAGGATGTTCTGAAGTCAGAACTTTTCAATCTCTAGACATTTTGCATATCACTGGTTATAAGTGTATAAAATTAATACCTTATAATTATCATATTCAGAACTTATTGTTCCTATTTATGTTACCACTTAGCTTTTCAAATAGATTTGTTGGATCATGTGTTCATTAATACATATTTTAAGATTCTGCCCATAATGTCTTCCATGACCACCAACTTATTTTTAAGATCCAGATATACCTGCACTGATATTTAATAAAGTATGTCCTCAATTGTGCATACTTGAATTCAATCTCTCTTGAAACTTCCCTAATCAATGGAGAATGGATAAATAAATCTTTAACCTGTAACACTACCTGGATATATTTAAATGGTTACAGAAAGTATAATTCAATTCAAGTAATATCTATTGTTTTAAGGTAATTTGTTTACGTTAGTCATTTAAGAATTAATCTTACCCTTAATCTAATTAGCCCATATGCTACCAAATAATTTCTGGGTTTTTTGTTTGTTTGTTTGTTTGTTTTTTTAAAAAAACATTTCACTGACTAGACCACTGTACTTGTGCATTCCATGCTGTTCTGAACTTGGTTGTTTTTTTGCAGATGTTTCATAATCCAACTGGGAAATCTCTTCAGTGTACTCTCTGCTCTCTGTTTATATACAGTGGCTTACTCTATCAGTGTTAGTTTAAGTGTTTTTTTCTTCTTGATACTTCCTTGATTAGGCTGTTGTTCACTGTCTGAGTTGGGTAATGAAATATCTGCAAAAAAAATAACCTTGCTCAGAGATCACTCTTCTATTGGTACTGTACAACTGTATCATCAACATCATTACTTTCCTTAATATCAAGGTAAGAAGGACTAGCACCAAAATATGCATACTGCATACTTCCAAGATGGTTTTCTGCAGTTAATGTGCACACTGTAGACCTCAAGGTGATGCATAACAGTCTTTTAGATGTACAAAAGCACTTTGGTACAAAACTATAGTCTGTATGTTCAACTAATTCAGGAAAAAAACCTTAAAATAATATTTTGTATTGATATAGATTTCTATATGACATAATTCATTATGCATTATGTATTTATAATTCTCCAAAGTTCTATCCTTGTCTCATCTCAAGGCACATGTCAATTTTAGAAATAATTTATGAATTGTCGGTACATCTTTACACAGAAAAATGATAAGTAAATGTCTACACATTATAAAATATGATTTCAGAGTAGAAAAACGGAGAACTCATGTAATTTTCTGCACTTAGATTATTGGCTGCCCTGTAGAACCTTGTCCCATCACAATATCCAGTGTATGCCTATGGACGGATTGGCTGAAAGAGCAGACGTTCTATGGACATCAAGCAAAAAATTGTGCCTGTTTCAAGGACAGTGATGGAGCTTGCAGTTGGCATCATGATCCTTCCATCAGTGAACCATAAATAATATAAATTTTGGGGGAAACCTGAGAAGTTATGTTTATCCATGTTGCCTGTTTAATGGTCCTTTGAACTTTTAATAATTGTCTCTCGCTTAGAATCAAAAGCAGACTGTGCAATGTAATTAAAACACAGAATACATAGAACTGGCATCCAGATTAATGTAAAAAGACATTCCTGGCAGTAGCTGTTTTCTACAGTTATTTCACTAAATTTGTATGGAAACATCCCTGTTTTTTAAGAAAGAATGCTTATTTTTTTTAAAGAAAGTAAGGTTTATTAAAATTGTAATTTCTACTCCTGTTAATACATTGCAAAATTTGAAATGATTAAAATAATACTGTTTTAATCTGAAACATTACCTGTGAATGAAAAAAGACTTGCTCATTTCTATAGTCATTTTTTAAAAAAAGAGAAAGAATTAAAAAATAAGATATAATAGGCAGTTGTAAAAAAATTAAAGATAAACTTTTGCCTTCCAAGATCACAGATGGTAATTTTTCTTTTAGTATATGTCATCTGAAATGCTTGGTTTCATTTTTCTGTATTTTACTTTTTATGGCTCAATGTATTTCGTCATGTTATTGAAAGATTTGTTTATAACTATAACAACTATCATAATCAAATAGTCCAATCAATTGGGATATACTGTAAATTAAAACTGGCAATTCTGTTACATAATAATTATGACACTGGACCTGAGCTACTGGAAGGGAGATATGACTACAATAAACAAACCATAGAAATACATACTTTTGTGAAAAAAAGAATATTTTCTAGTTTGAAATGGTTACCAAGTCTTGCTACTTACATAAAAGTAAATAAAGGAATGTGATGGAAGAAAACATGGGCCAAAAATGATAAGTAATAATCAGTGCAGAATAGGCTAGTTTTTTTTTCTTTTTCCCTCAACTACAAAAGTGTTGAAACCTGGTTAATTCCTAGACAGCGTATTTTGGAAATTTTGAAGCATTAGCACAGGAACATTTTTTTGTAACTCATTAATTGCATTCAGAACCTTCCAGGCAGATTAGTATACATCAGTTTAGAGGCAGTATGAATACATTAGGAATTGGCCATTATTTTCTGGTTCATATCAAACCTTATTTAGTTCCTTGTTAATACTTGAAAAAGGTGAAGACTTTTTGAATGATCTTGAAAGCAGAATTATTATCAATTAAACTTTTAATTCATAAATATCAGAGAAGAGCTGGCAGCAGTAAGCTGAGTTTCTTTTCTTATTTCTTTTGTTAATTTTCAAAGCTTTAATGAATAAGTTGATTTCTTACAGTGAAAAGAGATGTTTTAAAACTACCATGGAAAGTGGGAAATGAAGGTTTATATCTTATTTAAAATATTTTGCAAGAATCAATTCCAGCATATCTGGACCATTTCAAAATCAACTGCAATCTTTTAACTTTTTTTAAAGGAAGGATGGGCATTTTTAAGCTTTTTTATTTGTGATAAATATCTACCAAGGTATTTCATATAGTTAATGCTAGCTAAATACATATTGAAAATATGCATACAGTAAAAAATAGATAAAGACCACATGCACAAACCCACGATCTATGTAAGACACCAATTAAAAAAAATACAAGGTATAATGTTGACTGAATCAAAATCAGTGACAGAACATTTGTTCATTTTGAAAGATAAGAAATTTAAATATTATTAATAGTTTAATAATTCTATAAACACAATTAAAGCTGAAATTCCACTGGAATCTAAGATAATGTTTCAAAAAGACAATGGATTGTGAAATTGATCTTAAAATAAATTTGGAACTTATTAAACTTTCTACCTTTGTGCTGGCTTTTTGTTTCTTTTATACTACAAGAAAAAAGTATGCAGTTATTAGAGCAAAATAATTTTTCTGTTGCTCTGTATATGTATAGAAAATATCAATGAACAGCCCTAAATAAAAAGGAGAAGACACTAAGAGCCACCTTTCTAACAGCACTATTATGTTAAAGTGCTAAAGTTGAGCGGTCAGCCCTGAGCTACAAATATTCTCCTTTATTAGTGTTAAAGTTTGAATTAAAAGGTTGTTGTTTAATGCAATCAGACACCATTTTATATGAACATCAGAATAAGAAATATATGCTGCTTCCAGACATTTCATATACCGGCTCATTTTCAAAGTATAATATATTTAAAAATATCTTGAAGAACTGGCATGGTCGGAATCTCACTTCATGCGCTATTAGTAAAGGTTTCTAACCAGAACTTTGTGTTCTAATTTTAATGTTGAAAAGGTACTCATAAAAGAATGCTAATCTTATGATATAATTTGTTTTTTTATATAATCTTTTCCATTTTAATCTTTAATTCATGCACCATTGCAAGTACAAATCGTTGCTGAATGGCCAGGATTTAAGCCTGAATGCACATATATCAAGTTTCTTTGTCACGGATATACAAAAGTTGGGAACTTCTAATTTGAACAGTGAAATGTTAAAACATGAAAATAATTTCCCCTTAATGCAATGTATGGACCACTCAAAATCTTTCAGCAATTACCATAGAGAATAATAGCTAATTTATTTCCACCCATCCATAAAAAAAGAATGGATAATGAGGCTGTATATGTGATTTTTAGGACATAGGGTATTTTGCTGTTGACTAGAAATTACTAACTATAGCCTCATTTGCTTGTGTGACTATGAGATATATCTTAAAAACACAACCAGTAGTTAGTCTTCTTTCCAACACAATTAAAGCTGCTTTTGCACTCAAAATCTGTTTAATTTTTTAGTTAGTAAACATCAGAACAAGCAGAATAATTATTTTTATTATTATTATTATTATATATACCAAAGAGGCATGGTGGCACAGCTGTTAGAATGCAGTATTTCAGGCTGACTCTGCTCACTGCAAGCAGTTCAATCCTTCCGAGGTCAGTAAAATGAGGACCTAGATTGTTGGGGGCAATATGCTGACTCTTGTAAACCACTTAAAGGGGGTTTAAGAGCACTGTGGGGCAATATATATGTCTAAGTCCTAGTGTTAGTGTTAGTGCTACAGTGTTAGTGTTAGTGCTACAGGAGCATCTAATTCCCAACCCTTGATTTGATAGCATAGTTGCAAGCTGCAGGCCTGGATGAAGGGACCAAAGAAGAAATCATGTCAAAGGATACCCACTATGATGAGCAAATGAGATGGGGTTTAGGACAACTGGGTGCAGCCAACTTGCCACAGGCCATCTTGTCATGGGAAAAGAGTTACACTAATATTGAAGAAATGATGCAATAGATGCAAAAGGACAAAATGAAATATGAATGACAAAAATTAAAATAATTTTTAATTATTTTAAATATTTAAATTGAATTGTTGAATTGTCCTGCAATGAATTGTCCCACAGTGAGTTGGCCATGGCGGGTTGTCCTGTAGCAAATAGGTTGTGGTGAGTTGGCCGTGCCAAGTTGTCCCATTCCGTCTAGGTGACCTTGAACAGCTAAGCTGAACTGAACCTTGTTTCTATCTTGATAAGAAACTACCAGGAAATCCCAGGACTATAAACTAGTCCTAGTGAATAAAAACAACCTGAAAGAAAACAATGGAAAACCAGTGTCCATATTGTTGGCAAGAACACAATACAGATGTGTCCATGTGCTTTCCATGAGAGAATTGAATTTCAGAATTACAGGCTTAATAATCCTAAACCTTTCATTGTGAAGGAAAAAAGGTTGGGGCATGCAAATATCTATATGTCTGGGATGTCAGGGATTGACCCTCTTGTTGCTGTGAGTAGGGTTCACTAACCCCTTCCTCCCACAATCTCTTTCCAATCAAGTTCCATGCTTGGATATAGTCAGCATACTGTTATGTATCTATAACCTGGAATAAACATGAGGGGTTTTTTCTTAGCATTTGCAGGTTGTGGAGTTCTAGGTAGTGAAGGACAGACTTAGGATCTACAAAAATAATAGCAAGATCAAGCAGCCTTAGGTTTTAGGACCACCTGTATCTGAGAGCCTTCCACCACTGTTTCTGGATGGATTAGCATTAAGTGGTACAAAGCTTGGGAGTTTTCTAGGTTCTTAGTTCCTTGCTGAAAAGCAGATGGCAGCTGTGGCTAGGAGAGTTTTTGTACCAACTGCACCCATTTTTTAGATTAATACTTTGGACACCAACCAGTTAGACTAATGCAATGCTCTCTGCATATAGCAAGTTGCCTTTGAAGACTACTCAGTAGCTACAGCTGGTCCAGAGTGCAGCACCATTAATATGTTGATAGGACTCTGCAACACTCCTCTTTTGTGAGCTGCTCTGGCTCCAGTGGGCTTCTAGGCACCATTGAAGTGATGGTTGACACCTACAAAGTTCTCACAGCACATGGCCAGGCTATTTGTGGACATTAAACAATGTCCTCTAATGGCATCCAGGAGGCATGCTTCTCTGTTATATTATGTGATGCATTTTTAATCTTTGTTGAGTTGTTTTAATACTTAGCAACAGTTTTATGCTAAGTGGGCAACATACAAACTGAATGAATTAATGAATGACAATACATAAAGTCCCTATTGTGTCCTCCTATATTCCAGAAGAGTGCCTATTCAGTAATTTTGGCCATCAGACCCCCTTCTCCAGAGAAATAATCTCTGCCACTGAATTATTGAGGAGCAGCTTAGTGGCTTCTCTTTGTCTACTTTCAAGAATGGAGAAAGTTAGAAACCTTTCATAATGAGAGTACTGATTTCAGTATGAGTTGACTTAGTAGGCAAGGAAGCTGGGGAGGTTTCCAACTTTCTCTCCCTGTGTTGGTAGTCATATTCGGCTCTTGCTACAGGTAAGTGCTAACTACTTTGTGTAGTGTTTTAATAGTTCCCTCTATTACCACTTATCTTCCAGAGGCATCTCATCTGGTACATTAGCTTTGATGTGATTAAAGTTTTCACATCTTGTGTTGTTTTTCTGACAATTGAAAGGTCAAAAATGTAAATGTTGAAATGAATCCAATAATGCTCTATTTTCTGTCCATATATTCTAGAATGCATGATAAAGGATTTTATTTCTACCAATCCTCTGATGAGATAAAACAGAATCCAATTTTTTTTTTAAGCAAAAATACATTATATCATACTTTTTCACTTGAAACTTGAAAAGCACACAGCCACACTTAGTGAAGTAGAATTATAAAGTTCCTTGATCAAGGTTATCAACTAAACAGAAAGCCCATGAGACCATGAAAAACAAATGTTCCAAACTGACCACAGTGTGTGTGTGGGTCTTTGTGTACATACACATATATTAAAAACAATATCTTCCTGCCCAACCAGAAGGGTAGAACACAAAGTTAAGGATTACACTCATTTTTCTAATTTGCATACAGGAATGAGAACATTGACCTTACCTAGCAGTACACAGAAAAAGAAAGAAATAAGCTAATTCAGATTTTCATTGGAATACACACTTTTACAGAAATAACTGCTTTTCTAAAGCTTTGACTATCTCCACCCACTACCTAGTTTGTCAGATTTGTAGATTTAATTGACAGATCAGTTTTAAGTTTTCCTTTCATTTTTTTCATGTCTCAGATTTTGGGATTAGTTTTCTCTCCATTCACTATAGATAATTATTTTTGACACAGCACAGAGTTTCTGTGTGTGGCAGTTTGATTAATGATTAATTAATTCAACTTTCATACCAATACTTTATTTTCATTGGGTTCTCTTTTTCTCACAATCAATAAAAATTGGACATGTTTATTTTTTCAAATCAAACGAATACATTTTACTTTCATCATCATATATTATTCCAGGAACAATACATTAAATCACTATTTTGGCTTTGGTTTGAAGAAACAGAAAGACAGTCAACTAATACTTGCCTTTCAGTATTAAACTAGTGTATTAAATAATATATGGCATATTTGAAAGTGAAACAGAAATGGTGGTACGAGAAAGACAAATGTTGTCAAAATTGTTTACACAATTTTCAAGTTTTTCAGAATTAAATAATATAGTATAGAAACCTTTCATTAATAATATATACATGAAATGCAATTTTAAAGTCAAAATTTCACACAAATTATGCAATTTACAAGAAAAATAGAGCACAGTTTGTGTCTTAATCTGAGCTGCCTAAAATTAATGTATTTCAAAAAAGAATATATCTCATTTCAATCAATGTTTTCCCCATTGTCAGGAACTCAAGTATTTTATATGAGTAAACATCTTTGTTTCATAAAATCAGTGGCACTACAGATAAAACAAGCGGATAATACACAGATAAAATGAACTCATGGATTATTACAGCTGCCTCTTTCAAATGCAGAAGGAATGGAAATTTATGTTTATGATTTGCTCTTACCATTTCCTTGTGATTTGGATAAAAGATTTGCTCGATCAGAGGAAATTTTTCTGCTCCCAAGGTTCTATAGATGGACACCAATTGGGCAAACTACAGAAAAACAAAACATTAAATTAAATTAAACATTAAATTCCAAAGACAGTTAATATAGAAATCACCTCAGCATTCCTCTGCAATCCTCTAATCATTATCTATCAAAATCTCAAAATCTAAATTCCAAAATGCCTTAGTGCTTGCCAGATTATTATTTATAGAAAAAGGAAGTAAAAAGGTGCACAAAAAGCCTTACATTAATAATCAACTCTCATGCCACATTTATGATGAGGTAATTTATTCCATATTCCCTTCTTTTTATTCAGTCTTGCAACTGCAATATACTTCGTAGTTACCACTAATAACTGAATGAGATGT
>NW_015391472.1:0-8686 GCF_001527695.2 Protobothrops mucrosquamatus
TTTTTTTTATTCAAAAGAGGAGGCAGTAATTGTTGAACAAAGGAAGTTTTACTTGAACAAGAAATAAGGTTATTTTTTTAAACAAATGAAATATGAGAAGAACTTGAATACACCTAACTATCCATCAACAAAAAGAAATGACTCTGAATTGTTTTGCTTAGATTTGTAAATGTTTTAACCTACTTAATGGAAATTTGTTTCCATCTGAATGAAATCTGATTAAATTGGAATTTGGCTAAATTTATATTAAAAGCAAAGAGTTGATACTAGAGTTTGATACAAAATTATTTCAGTAACTCAGAATATCTTATTAAGCTTGTTTATTTTTTTGTGGAGTTGCTTTTTTGTTGTTGTTGTTGTTTTATTTTTTTATGTTTTTATGTCTGTGTGCAGGACACACTGATAGAAAATAATACCTAAGAGAATTGAAGGAATTGTAATGCAACCCTTGTTTAAAATGAAGGAGTTGAGAAAATTTTGGGGATTATAAATGAGCTATGTTGTTTTGAATAAAGATTTTTAGGTATGTGCCTCGCCCTAAAACTAGGGCTTATTTTTGGGATAGGGATTATATTAGCCCCCCCCAAATCAAGCTAGGGCTTATTTTCAGGGTAGGCCCTACTTTCAGGGAAACCGGGTATTATGTATGTTGTCATCGTCATCATCGTCATCATCCTCATTTTAGCCACTGTCCATCCACTGCAGGATGACGGCCTCTTCTGCCTGTTTCTAACCCCTACAGTCCTGAGCTTTCTTTTGCCAGTTGGGCCCTCAGGACTTGGCTGATGTCCTCGATCCGTCTTGCTTATGGTCTCTTTCGTGGACGCTTTTGATCGAGTGGGATCCGTTCTAGGACTGCCTTGGTCCACCTGCTCTCGGTTCTCCTTGCTATTTCCATTGCAATTCTTTGACTCTCTTGATGGCATCATATAGTTTCTTTTGTTCTCTAATCTATGTGTGGGTGGGTGTGTATGTGTGTATCTATGTATTTATTTGTTTATTTGTTTGTTTACCCACCCCCTCTCAATTGTGTCTCAGAGACTGCCTGGACTGCCAAGGTTTTTTTTTCCCATTTCAAAAGTGGCTTGCCATTGTCTCCTTTAATCACAATGGAGCTGGAAGGGACCTTGGATAAGTCAAGGATTAACTATACTCTAGAACAGGGGTCCTGGCTGAGGAATTCTGGGAGTTGAAGTCCACAAGTCTTAAAGTTGCCAAGATTGAGGACCCCTGCTCTAGAAGCTCTAGTAATGCTACTGCTCCTGTTACTAAAGGTTTCTCTCTGATTTTGGAAAGCAGAGATTCAAAATTCATAATCTCTGCTTTCCAAAAAGCATTTGCAAAATAAGAACAGAACAGAACAGAATAGAATAGAATAACAGAGTTGGAAGGGACCTTGGAGGTCTTCTAGCCCAACACACACACACACACACACACACACACACCCCGCTCAGGCAGGAGACCCTGTACCAATCCGGACAATTGGCTGTCCAATCTCTTCTTAAAAGCCTCCAGTGATGGAGCACCCACAACTTCTGAACGGCTTCCTAGAACTGACTGGCAATCTGAAGGTGACGAGGGCAGGAGTGACAATCAGCGGAGCCTCCTAATCTAGGAATGGGCAGAACTGGTGCACAACATGAAGCTGTGCATGAATGCTGTTGTGTTGTCTCTTGTTGGTTTTAATGAAGACTCTACAGGCCAGCTTGTGAATCACGTCCATAATTGACCGAATAGGGAAATGGACTTCATCTCTTCCTCATTTGGATAATTAATTTTGGAAGCAGAGACTGAGCTCTTTGGTCCCAGAGCTTCCATTTCTAAAACGACACACTAAAACGAGAACATGTGGACAGCTTCCAAGAAAATGGATTGGGCTTCCACTGCTTAAATGTACGATGCAGAATTTGGTAACGCTCCACTCATTTGATCTTCGGCATCGTTTCCGGGCAGTCCAACTCACTGGAAAAATGAGGTCTTGTTGTTATATGTTTATCACTGTGGAAAATTCTGGACTTCTTGGAAAGAGCCCTTAACTCTCTCTAGATCAGTGTTTCTCAACCTTGACAATTTTAAGGCATGTGGACTTCAACTCCCAGAATTCCACAGCCAGCATTGCTGGCTGTGGAATTCTGGGAGTTGAAGTCCACATGCCTTAAAATTGTCAAGGTTGAGAAACACTGATCTAGATAATTACAGAGAAAGAGATTCTGCTATGCATTTGCCTTCCGTCTTCAAATAATATTTTTGATGGAAGGCAGAAGATTCTCTGTTTAATACCTATGATACCTAGTTGGGTAATGAAGCTCAGAGAGCACCAGGGACCCCACAGTCCTCCTCCTTTTCCTCTTATCCCCTCCTCCCCCTCTTCCATTCCACAGAACCGCTCTCTTCTAGCACTGATGATGTTATCTAGTTGGGTAATGAAATGTCTGCAAGGAAACAACCAAGTTCAGAGAGGACCAAGGACTCCACAGTCCTCCTCCTCCTCCTCCTCCTCCTCCTCCTCTCCACAAATTCCACTCCCTTCTAGCACTGGTGATGTGACCTAGTTAACATCCTCAAAGCCTTTCAGATGCACTGATGATGTTCCCTAGTCAGGTAATGAAACGTCTAGCAAGAAAACAAGCAAGAGAGCGCCCAGTTCAACCCTGAGCTACAAAGATTCTTTTCTATCAGACTTGAGATTCTACCAATAAACTCAAGTTTTCCCGTGAAGGCCTGCCGGACAGGCGGAGGAGGAGGAAGAGCTGAGTGCCCCAGTCCTTACCTGCCAGACGGGGTCGGTGTGCTTCCCAGACATGCTGCTGCTTTTGTAGCCCGGCTGCGTGGCAGAGGGTTTCTTCAGGTTGTAGATGGCCACGTTGCCATCGTAGAAACCCACCACAATCAGGTAGGGGTGGTCAATGTGGATGTCAAGGCACATGATCCCGCTCTCGCTGGCGAAGGCGTACTCGGGGAAAGAGGGGTTCTTGAGGGTGTACAGCAGGAGCATCCCCCGGCTCTGCTTCATGAAATCATCTGGAGGAAGAGGAGGAGAAGGAGGAGGGACAAGGAAGAGGATGAGGAAAAGGACAAGGAGGAGGAAGAGGAGGAGGAAGTGGAAGAGGAGGAGGAGGGAAGAGGAGGAGGAAGAGGAAGAGGAGGAGGAAAAGAAGAGTGAGAAGAGGAGGAGGAGGAAGAAGATGAGGAAAAGGACGAGAAAGAAGATGAGGAGGAGGAAGAGGAGGAGGAAACGGAAGAGGAAGAGAGGAGAAGAGGGAGAAGAGGAGAAGGAGGAGGAAGAGGAGAAGAGGAGGAGGAGGAAGAGGAGGAGGAGGAGGAGGAAGAGGAGGAGGAAGAGGAGGAAGAGGACGAGGAAGAGGACGAGGAGAAGAGGAGGAGGAAGAGGAAGAGGAGGAGGAGGGAAGCGGAGGAGGAGGAAGAGGAAGAGAAGAAGAGTGAGAAGAGGAGGAGGAGGAGGAGGAAGAGGACAAGGAAAAGGAAGAGGAAGAAGAAAAGGAGGAAGAGGAAGAGAGTGAGAAGAGGAGAAGGAGGAGGAAGAGGAGGAGGAGGAAGAGGAGGAAGAGGAGGAGGGAAGAGGAGGAGGAAAAGAGTGAGAAGAGGAGGAGGAGGAGGAAGAGGATAAGGAAGAGGACGAGGAGGAAGAGGAAGAGGAAGAGGAAGAGGAGGAGAAGAGTGAGAAGATGAGGAGGAGAAGGAGGACGAAGAGGAGAAGGAAGAGGAAGAGGAGGAGAGAAGAGGAGGAGGAGGAAGAGGAAGAGGAGGAGAAGAGTGAGAAGAGGAGAAGGAGGAGGAAGAGGAGGAGGAGGAGGAGGGAGTCACTTCAATCAGGGCACCCATGGTTGGGATTCGTTTCTGCTAGCGACACCCACCTCGCATCTTGCAGCAGCAAACCCACAGTTTATGTAATTTATTTATATCCCCTCTTTATAACCTAAGGCAACAAAAGGACTGAATATTCCTTCTTCCTCCTCTTTTTCCCCACAACAACCCGGTGGGGTGGGGTGGGGTGGGCTGAAAGAGAGCGACTGGCTGAAGGTCACCTAGATGGTTTTCAATCCTAAAACAGGGCTAACACTCTCAGTCTCCTGGTGATTGGCCCAAAGTCACCCAGCTGGCTTTCATGCCTAAGGCGGGACTAGAACTCAACGTCTCCTGGGGGTTGACCCCGTCATCGAGCCAGCGTTCATGGCTAAGGCGGGACTAGAACTCACCGTCTCCTGGTGACTGGCCCAAAGTCACCCAGCCGGTTTTCATGCCTGAGGCAGGACTAGAACTCACGGTTTCCTGGTGGTTGACTCAAAGTCATCCACCTGGCTTTCATGCCTAAGGCAGGATTTCAACTCACCATTTCCCAGTTGCTAGCCTGGTACCTTAATCACTACTAGATCAAACTGGCTCTCCATCCCTATGGCTGATTTGACCAGCTGCTCCAAGCAGAATGCTTAGACCAGTGGTTCTCAACCTTTTTAATGCCGCGACCCCAACCGGTCGTAAGTCAAGGACTAAACCGGTCGTAAGTCGAGGACTAAACCGGTCAGAAGTCGAGGACTAAACCGGTCGGAAGTCGAGGACTACCCAACCGGTCGGAAGTCGAGGACTTTCCCTGCCCGGGAGCGCCGCGCATGTGTGGTTCCGCCCCCTGCGCCGGCCGAGGCGTAGCTGGCAAGCGGCAGAGACGGAGCAGGCCGACCACCAGCTGGCCCAGCCCAAGGGAGGGATGGCACCCGCCGGAAAAGGGGGAAAAATGGCGGACAAAAAAAATGGCGGACAAAAAAATGGCGGGCAGCCTTGCTTGGCGACCCGCATGAAATGGCCGATCGACCCCAAATGGGGTCCCGACCCACAGGTTGAGAACTACTGGCTTAGAAAGTGGGGTTAAGAAACACTGACGTAAGTTTTGCTTTCAAGCAACTTTCAAAAATATCTATATCACAAAGGAGCCCACAAGGGTGGGCCAGGTTAGTGCCTCCTGCCCTTCACGGCCCAAATTAGCTTTTAATTTGACAGTAAGTCTCTCTCTATCCCCCTCTCGGTCCCTCTTTCTCTCCCCCTCCCTCCCTCTCCCTCCCTCCCTTTCTCCCTCCCCCCCCCCTCTCTCACACACACATACACACACACTGACGTGCCATCTTTGGTTGCATAAATTTTACTGGCAGGACTTAACCGTAGAAAGCAGAGGTTCCTAATTCAACCCGGCAGGCAGGCAGGCAGACATAAAGCAGGTGTGTGTTTTGCTTGACAACCCAGATGGCTGGGGCTGCAACTGCAGAGCTGGTGACACAAACCAACAAGTAACTCTGCCCCTGGCAAAAGCTCAGAGAGCGCCAACGTCTTCCTCCTCCTCCTCCTCTCCACAAACCCCACTCTCTTCTAGCACTGATGATGTGACCTAGTTGGGTTACGAAATGTCTGCAAGGAAACAACCCAGCTCAGAGAGCACCATGGACCCCACAATCCTCTTCCTCCTCCTTTTCCTCCTCCTCTCTGCATATCCCCCTCCCTCCTAGCACTGATGATGTTACCTAGTTGGGTTATGAAATGTCTGCAAGAAAACCACCAAGCTCAGAGAACACTGAGGACCCCTCGGTCCTCCTCCTCCTCCTCCTCCTCCTCCTTCTCTTCTTCTTCCTCCTCCTCCTCCTCCTCCTCTCCGCAAATCCCCTCCCTCCTAGCACTGATGATGTTCCTTAGTTTGCTCATGAAACATCTGCAGCGAGCAACCAGACAGCGGGACGGAGTGGACGGGCTCTTAACTAGGCTTATTTGGGCGCACGCTACAAAATCATGCTAGGACTTATTTTCTGGGTGGGTCTTATTTTCGGGGAAACATGATACAATAAAACAGCCAAGTTCAGAGTCCTCCTCCTCCTCCTCCTCTCCGCAAACCCCTTCCCTCCTAGAACTGATGATATTCCTTAGTTGGTTCATGAAACATCTGCAAGAAAACCACCCAGCTCAGAGAGCACCCAGGACCCCAGAGAATCTTGAAAGCTTAATCTTTTTCCCCTTGCCTCTCACTTACGCCCAAGAAAGTCAAGGTGAGGCACTCTTGATTGCCTTTCTCACCTGGCTACAGACCCCTCTCCGATACAGGCCCATCCCATGGCATTAGAAACCAGTGCAGAATTTGATCCTCAGGCCACAAGAGGGCCACCCCATTGGCCCCTAAGTGTCCAATCGGGTGCCTCAACGGTGCCGATGTCAACGCTGCTAAGATCGGATGTTCTCGCTTTGACAACAGATGGAGATGCAGCCATTTTCCTTCTTATGTTTTACTCTTAGAATTAGAGTTGGAATTAGATGATACTGGAGGGGGGGGAGGAGGAGGAATGTGCATGGGAGTTTAGTTAGACATAACAATATTGTAACTAGTGTGAGAACCAAGGTTTTTTGAAATGATAAGAAATGGCGGGTTGGAGAACTGGAGGGAAAGCCTGCATTTCAAACTAATTGGAGAATGTGATTTATGACAGTTAATTAGAGGAGGGAATTGTGCTTTGATACTACGTGCTCTGGGGAGGGGGATTCAGATTTTGGCTTTGCCTATGTATGTGCTGATGCTATGCTACTCAAATAAAGATTCTTTAAGGTAAACAATGCCTCGAAGTTCTTGGAAGAGTTTCATCTGTCGGAACCATGACAGCTGAGATGCAAGGTCACCATTCTTCTAACTGCCCTTCTCAAGCAGGAGAGGCTGATTCAGCAACAGCTTCTGAGACACAAGGCTACAATTAGAAGCTAGAGACAGCCTCTTCCATGACTCAGTTTTCATAGGGCTGAGCTATGTGGCGTTGTGGGATACCAAATTCCATTTTAACCCAGCCTGGACTTTGCTTAGCCCAGATAAGGAGTATTGCTCAATAGTAGCAGTTGTGAGAGGGACCTCGGAGTCCTAGTGGACAATCACCTAAATATGAGCCAGCTGTGTGTGCTGCAGCTGCCAAAAAGGCAACACAGTGCTAGGCTGCATTAGCAGAGGGAGAGAATCAAGATCACGTGAAGTATTAATACCACTTTACAATGCATTGGTAAGGCCACACTTGGAATATCGCATCCAGTTTTGGTCACTGCGATGTAAAAAAGATGTTGAGACTCTAGAAAGAGTACAGAGAAGAGCAACAAAGATGATCAAGGGACTGGAGGCTAAAACATAGAAGGAATGGTTGCTGGAATTGAGTATGTCAAGTTGAATGAAAAGAAGGACCACGGATGACATGATAGCAGTGTTCCAGTATCTCAGGGGCTGCCCCAAAGAAGAGGGAGTCAAGCTATTCTCCAAGGCGCCTGAAGGCAGGACAAGAAGCAACCGATGGAAACTGATCAAGGAGAGAAACAACCTAGAACTAAGGAGAAACTTCCTGACAGTCAGAACAATTAACCAGTGGAACAACCTGCCTCCAGAAGCAGTGAATGCTCCAACACTGGAAGTCTTTAAGAAGAGACTGGACAGCCATTTGTCTGAAATGGTATAGGGTTTCTTGCCTGAGCAGGGGGTTGGACTAGATGACCTCCAAGGTCCCTTTTAACTTTATCATCATCATCATCATCATCATTATTATTATTATTATTATTATTATTATTATTATTATTATTATTATTATTATTATTATTATTATTATTATTATTATTATCCAGGTGCTTAAGCTGCTGAAGCTATCAGACAGAGCTGAACAGCAAGCACACCTATGTGCGTTCATGTATTCTGGGCCTCCATTCTATGCCAAACAGCTTAATTCGGCCTGATCTTGATTGCTATGTTTGCCCAACACAACACAACACAACATAACACAACACACAAACGACAGCCTAATCAAGGGACCTGAGAGCACTGACAGGCTGAAAGCACTGAATAGAGAAGAGAGGGTCGTATTTGCTCTCCATAGCACCTGAGGGCAAGACAAGAAGCAATGGGTGGAAGCTCCCCAGAGGGAGACCCCCACCTGGAAAGAAGAAGGAATTTTCTGACAGCGAGAATGATAAATCGATGGAACGGCTTCCCTGTGGGTGCTCCATCACTGGAGGTCTTCAAGAAAAGACAGGGCAACCATTTGTCCGGGATGATATAACGACTCCAGATTGAGGATGGGGTTGGTCTAGAAGACCTCCAAGGTCCCTTCCAGCCTTAGGATTCTATGAATCACCAGCAATATTCCCACCAACGAACAGGGCAAACCACTAGTATCTAAGCAGGCAGCAAACCCCATTCCCTTCTAGCACTGATGACGTTACCTAGTTGGGTCACGAAACATCTGCATGAAAACCAAGCTCAGAGATCACCAATGATCCCACAGACCTCCTCCTCCTCTCCCTCCTCTTCCTCCTCTTCCTCCTACTCCTCCTCTTTCTCCTTTCCCTCGTCTTCACTCTGCAAACCCCACTCCCTTCCAGCACTGATGATGTTACCTAGTTGGGTCACGAAACATCTGCATGAAAACCAAGCTCAGAGATCACCAATGATCCCACAGACCTCCTCCTCCTCCTCTTCCTCCTCTTCCTCCTACTCCTCCTCTTTCTCCTTTCCCTCGTCTCCACTCTGCAAACCCCACTCCCTTCCAGCACTGATGATGTTACCTAGTTGGGTCACGAAACATCTGCATGAAAACCAAGCTCAGAGATCACCAATGATCCCACAGACCTCCTTTTTCTCCTCCTCCTCTTCCTCCTCCTCTTCCTCCTCCTC
>NW_015391472.1:9546-10903 GCF_001527695.2 Protobothrops mucrosquamatus
TCCTCCTCCTCCTCCTCCTCCTCCTCCTCCTCCTCCACTTTCTCCTTTCCCTCATCTTCACTCTGCAAACCCTACTCCCTTCTAGCACTGATGATGTTACCTAGTCAGGTGATGAAACGTCTGCAAGAAAGCCACCAAGCTCAGAGAGCACCAAGGAGCCTCGCAATCATGAGACTGAAACTTGCTCTGTTTTATGTGCAGGACCAGGTCTGGATTGCACAGCTGGGGCCACAACACCAACTTGACTCTTTTGACACATAAATCTCTTGCAAATCAATTGCAGACAAAGGAAGTGTTTGCTTTTTCTTGTTTGTTCCTTTAATAAGAGTAGCATTCTACATCTTCTATTTAAAACTTGATAAGTAGAATTTTGGGATAATATCTTCTAGGGGAATATCCTGTACCTCATATTTCCTGGTCAAAATTAAACTAAAGCAATTGGAGGAAAGGAACGTTTGTATCACTGGAGACATTATGTTAGCATTTAACAACTGTTAAAGGTGTCTATTTTTAATACGGATTTTAAAAAAATATTTCCCCCTTGCACGATGCTCACTAAATATTTAACAGTGCCATCAAGTGGTAAAGGTTTTCGGTTCCAAGTTCTTGTTAAACAGCAATGATTGCTGAAGGGAGATCTGTGGAAATCATCTCATTTGTAGGAACCTGCGCTGTTTAGATTAATGAACGATTTTCATATGATTGCACACACTGGTAAAATTCTACATGATTATATAGGAACATGATTGCGCAACGTGGGTGAGCTGACAACAATTCTAGAAATCCATTTGTCAAATAGACAAGACATATATTACAGTATATATAAAATCTTAGGGAACTCAGGTGGATAGCAGTCAGTGACATAAAACCTCCTGAGAGAGGCTCTCATTTAACTCTCATGCTGGAAAAACCACTTAATTTTCTTCCGTCATTTAATTCAATGATAAAAAAAAAAGGTTTAAAAGAAACTGATTGCTTCAGAAATAGTTAAGACCGTGGGGTCCTTGGTGCTCTCTTGAGTTTGGTGGTTTTCTTGCAGACATTTCATGACCCAACTAGGTAACATCATCAGTGCTAGAAGGGAGGAGGAGGAAGAGAAGAAGGAGAAGGAGGAAGAGGGGGAGGGATGGGGGGGAGGAGGAGGATGTTGGTGCTGTCTGAGCTTGGCTGTTGTCTTGCAGACATTTCATGACCCGACTAAGTAACATCATCAGTGCTAGAAGGAAGGAGGAGAAGGAGGAGGAGGAGGGATGGGGAGGAGGAGGAGGGGGAGGATGTTGGTGCAGTCTGAGTTTGATTGTTTTCTTGCAGACATTTCATTACCCAACTAAGTAACATCATCAGTGCTAGAAGGGAG
>NW_015391472.1:11031-17073 GCF_001527695.2 Protobothrops mucrosquamatus
CATCAGTGCTAGAAGGAAGGAGGAGGAGGAGGGTGAGGAGGGGGAGAAGGAGGAGGGGAGGAGGAGGGGGAGGAGGAAGAGGGGGAGGGGGAGGAGGAGGAAGAGGAGGAGGAGGAGGATGTTGGTGCAGTCTGAGTTTGGTTGTTTTCTTGCAGACATTTCATTACCCAACTAGGTGACATCATCAGTGCTAGAAGGGAGTGGGGTCTGCTCTCCGTTTATATACAAATGGTGTGCCCTGTCAGTCTTGGTGGGAGTGTTTTTGGTGATTCTTTAGTGAGGCTGTTGTTTACTCCTTGACTGTTTGTCTGAGTTGGAAGTTCCACGATCGGGGTACCATTTACTTCTTGACTGTTGCTGTAATGTTAATCTTTTGGTATTAATCTCTGATCCTCTGGGTGTTTATTGCCAGTGAGAAACTGTTTTATTCTGTTTCCTTTTAGGCTTTTTGATTTATTTTTTTTTGAATGGTACATAGATGTTATTTATCTCTCCGTGCCTGTTGATGGCCCATCTGTCTTGAGTTCCAGGCTTCCAGTTATTCTCTTAACATTTTTGGACTTGGCTTGATCTAGGATGCCCACAGTTCCCCAATTGAAACTACGGCACCCAAGATCGCACCCAAAATCGCACCATTCAATCCTGAGCTATAAATATTTTCTTCTACTAGTACCTTATTCATTTGATAATTATTGTGAAAAGATTTTTTTTCCCTACAGGAAAGCACCGTTGCCAATTCCCCTCCTCTAGCTGTGCACTTGATTTTGCTTAAGTCCAAAGCTTTACGTTTGTCTTGTTAACTGAACTCTTTCAGTCATTTTCCTAACCCAGTGATGGCGAACCTTTTAGAGACCGAGTGCCCAAACTGCAACCCAAAACCCACTTATGCATCGTCGGGTGCCGGGTGGGGGTGGTCCATTGGGTGGGCATGGCCCATTGGGTGGGCGTGGGCGTGGCCGCGGTGGTAACAGCAGACTGGGTGGGACTAAAAAGTTCAATCAATCAATTCCAACTTTGCAAGATCTTTTTTTTTTCTGCAAGAAGTTGAAATTGACTGATTGATTGAACTTTTTTTTTTTTTGCACACGGCGGCGGAGGCCTAAAGCAAAAAGGTTTTATAAAACCCAGCTGAAGGCCTAGGACTGGGGCGACGGCGTGCGTGCCCACAGAGAGGGCTCTGAGTGCCGCCTCTGGCACCCGTGCCGTAGGTTCGCCACCACTGTCCTAACCCATCATTTTCATTCTGGACCATATATCTGACTTGTACAGTATGTTTCTCAGCCTCAGCAACTTTAAGAGGGACGGAGTTCTACGTCTGGCTGACTGGGGAATTCTGAGAATTGAAATACACAAAACCTAAAGTTGCTGAGGCTGAGAAACACGAGACATTATAGCTATCTTGTCCAGTTTTGAACATTATGTCATTTGTTGTTTTACAATTTTTTTATTAATTTTTCAAATAAACAAATTCTTAATACAAATACGGTGTACATCATTAAAAAGAAAACATATTAACTATAATCATATTTTCAGAGGTGATCGGCAGTCCCTCCCCCCCGCATCCGCCCTCTCTTTCCTTCCTACCTACTTCCCTCTTCCTCTCCTCCCCTCCTACCTACACCTCTCTCCTCTTTCCTCCTCTCTTTCAACTACCCTACACATCCCACCTCCTTCCTTTCCTCATCCTTCGGATGCAATTTGGGGGTGCAGTTTGGTCATTTGTTGATCTGAAAAGCATCCTCATCCCCTCTTCCTCCAGAAGAGCAGACTTGGAAGGGGCCTTGAAGGCCTTTTAGTTCAACCCCCTGCTCAAGCAGGAGACCCTATGACATTTCAGAGAAATGGTCGTCCAATCCTTCCTTTAAAACCTCCAGAATGTATTTTGGGGAGTAATATTTTTATTTTAAGTATGATAATCACTTTGCGATGGAAGGAGAACAAGAAAACGGATTGTGATAAAGGAAGACATGGCCTTAATAAATGAGTTATTAGAATAAGAAATAGCATATATTTGGGAAACGTAAGAATGTAACTGTTGGAATAATGTTTATTTTAGACATAATTATCACATTATGAAACAAGGGAAATTAAGGATACCCGAAGTGTAAATAAGATGCCTATTTAAGGCTAAATTGGAACATGGTAAGTTAGTAAAGCTTAAAATCAGGATTTGGACTTATATAGGTGAAATGTTATTGATAATTCTTTTGATTGACTGAACTTTATTTAGAAATGTATTAATCTGAATATGTTATATTAATTGAGGGAAATAGAGAGGGAATCTTTAAAGAACTAACCTGAGCCATACATGTACGATTTTGTTTTTGGATGATTGATTACCCCATCACCACGTTGTTTCCTAAGCACCTGGATATCAAAACTAAAAAACTAATAAAACCTGTTAAAAAAAAAAACCCTCCAGTGATGGAGCACCCACAATTTCCAGAGGCAAGCCATTCCACTGGTTAATCAACAGAATAACAAGAGTTGGAAGGGACACTGGAGGTCTTCTAGTCCATCCCCCTGTGCAAGCAGGAAACCTCTTATCATTCCAGATATATGGCTGCCCAATCTCTTCTTGAAAACCTCCAGTGTTGGAGCACCCACAACTTCTGGAGGCAACTTCTGTTCCACTGGTTAATTGTTCACACCGTTCAGAAGTTTCTCCTTCGTTCTAGGACAGCGGTTCTCAACCTATGGGTCGCGACCCCATTTGGGGTCGATCGACCATTTCACGGGGGTCGCCAAGCAAGGCTGTCTGCCATTTTTTTCCCCTTTTCTGGCGGGTGCCTTACCTCCCTTGAGCTGGGCCAGCTGGTGGTTGGCCTGCTCCGTCTCTGCGGCATTCCAGCCACGCCTTGGCCAGCGCAGGGGGCAGAACCACGCATGCGCGGCGCTCCCGGGCAGGGAAAGTCCTCGACTTACGACCGGTTGGGTAGTCCTCGACTTACGACCGGTTTAGTCCTCAACTTACGACCGGCTTAGTCCTCGACTTACGACCGGTTGGGGGTTGCGGCATTAAAAAGGTTGAGAACCACTGTTCTAGGATGCTTTTCTCCTTGATTATTTTCCATCTGTTTCTTCTTACCCTGTCCTCAGGTGCTTTGAAGAATAGGTTGAGCCCCTCTTCTGCTATATGGCAGCCCCTCAAATATTGGAACACTGCTATCATGTCACCCCCGGTCCTTCTTTTCATTAACCTAGACATACTTTTCATTAAACTAGACACACTCAATTCCTGCAACCGTTCTTTATATGTTTTAGCCTAGATAGGAGGCTAGAACAGACATCCAGGGCATTAATAACAACATCAAAAAAAAAAGATACAGAAACTGGGGCTTCAGCCTTGAAAATGCATCTTCAATGCGTCCATCCTCCCTTGAAGATGAACCACGGAGGATCCAAAGCCTTCACAGAATTATCTCTGTAGGATCTGCTCCAGAACCTTCCGGGCGACGTCACGTTGAATGGCTGGACTGTTGTTTTCCTGAGCCTTCCTCCTCTTCCCTCTCCCCCCCTTTTTTTTTGAAGACAGAGACAAAAATTTGTTCTACTTTAGTCGTCTGTCAGCTCCCATCTATCAAGAGAGCTTTGAGAAATGCACATGGGGGGGGGGAGAAAAAAGATCCATAATTAAATTTCCATGGGAAACAGGAAAGGTTATGGACTAGAGAACTCTCCTCCCCCCTCCCCCCCACCGCCATTAACAAACTAGAGGCAGCATTGGAGCAAGTAAATAAATGCAATCGCTTTTAAATAGCAGTGCAGGCTGATTGCCAAGCGCAATCTTTTCACCTCCTGGGAATCGGAGGGTTTTGCCGCCGATGTTGCCTGCAGTTATGCTGAACACGCTCTCTTCGGGGTTCGTTCCTATCCAGACAAATGCGTGACTGGATA
The DNA here is from genome assembly GCF_001527695.2 of Protobothrops mucrosquamatus. Taxonomy (NCBI): domain Eukaryota; kingdom Metazoa; phylum Chordata; class Lepidosauria; order Squamata; family Viperidae; genus Protobothrops; species Protobothrops mucrosquamatus. The sequence continues at coordinate 14,929 of NW_015391472.1, forward strand.
AGAATTATTTCTCCAAGCTGGGGTGGGGTGGGGAGGAATAGCGAACACTTTTAGAAGATAGACTCAGAAGGGTCTCAACAGACTTGAGCAGCGGGGCCTCGTATTCAACAAAAGGGGTTGCCAGAAAGAAGAAGAGGGAGTCGAGCTATTTTCCAAAGCACCTGAAGTCAGGATAAGGAGCAACGGGTGGAAAGTAATCAAGGAGAGAAGCAACCTGGGATCAAGGAGAAATTTCCTAACGGTGAGAACCTCTCCCTTTCCCCTCAGCATGACTGGCTCAGGAATTCTGGGAGTTGAAGTCCACGAGTCATAAAAGAGCCAAGGTTGCCTACCCCTGGTATAGGGTCTCCTGCTTGAGCAAGGAGTTGAACTAGAAGACATCTGAGGTTCCTTCCAACTCCATTATTCTGTTAATCAGTGGAACGGTCCGCCTCCAGAAGTTGTGGGTGCTCCAACACTGGAGGTTTTTAAGAGGAGATTGGAAAACCATTTGTCCGAAATGCTATAGGCTCTTCTGCTTGAGCAAAGGGTTAGACTAGAAGACCTCTGAAGTCCCTATCAACTCTGCTATTCTGTTCTATTAAGATGCAGTTCAGTGATGAGAAAAGGAAGGATCCGCACTTAGGCACGATAACTCAAATGCACAGGTATACAATATAGATGGTACCTGGCTCAAAAGTAGCAACAGTGAGAGGGTAAGTAAGTATCTAAGTATCTTAGTGGTGCACCTGCCAAAAAGGCTAATAAAGTCCTACATTGCATCAACAGAGGGATAGAATCAAGATCACGTGAAGTATTAGTACCACTTTACAATGCCTTGGTAAGGCCACATTTGGAATACTGCATCCAGTTTTGGTCACCACGATGTAAAAAAGAGGTTGAGACTCTAGAAAGAGTACAGAGAAGAGCAACAAAGATGTTTTAGGAGGCTAAAATATACAAGGAATGGTTGCTGGAATTGGGTATGTCTAGTTTAATGAAGAGAAGGACGAGGGGGGACATGATAGCAGCGTTCCAATATATCAGGGGCTGCCCCAAAGAAGAGGGGGTCAACCTTGATTCTTGAAGGCAGGACAAGAAGCAATGGATAGAAACTTATCAAAGAAAGAAGCAACCTAGAACTAAGGAGAAATTTCCTGACAGCAAGAACAATTAACCAGTAGAACGGCTTCCCTCCAGAAGTTATGGGTGCTCCATCACTGGAGATTTTCAAGAAGAGACTGGACAGCCATTTGTCTGAACTGGTACAGGGTCTCCTGCTTGAGCAGGGGTGGACTAGAAGACCTCCAAAGTCCCTTCCAACTCAGTTATTCTGTGTTCTGCATCCTGTAAAACCACATAGAACTCCCAGTGAGTTCCATGAGGTTTTACAGGATGCAAAACACAGAATAAGTCACATTTTCAGAAAGGGAAATAAGTTGCTGGAAACCAGCACTACTGGAAAGAGACAATCACCTTCCCAGGGCTCCAATCTACATCAAAGTGTGTTTTTGTGTTCAGCGGCATGCACAACTTTGCTGTGTTTTTTTTTCATCTTGTCTAAATGAGCCCAGGAGAGCTTTAGCAGGCCAATCTGAAGGATTTATTGGACTTCCATTTAGCCAACTGGAGCTCCACTTTGCAGGCTGCTGAGCCGATAATGAAAGTCTAAGAAAAAGGGAGGCCGAATATCTTGATTAAAATAAGGCTGTCAGCCAGAATATGCATTGGGGGAATGTGGTCAAAGGGCAGATTAAATATAATAATACCTTCACCTGCCCTCAAAAGCTGGAGGTCTTTTAAAACTCCTAATTCAGTCAATGGAAGGACAAACTAATGAAGAAAAGAAAAACATTTATTCTAATATATTTGGCCAGAGAATGGATCCTCAGTCTATTGTACGTATAAGAAACTGGTATGGCATGGTGGCGAGTGGGGCTCAAATTATCGTGTCCAACTTTAGACACCTTATGTTTAGACCTCAGATTCTGGAGAAGGCTCTAATGTTGGGATACGTGGAAGGAAAAAGAAGGGGACAGCCAAGAACAGGGGGGGTGGATTCAGTTACAGTGGTTATGTGGGCAGCATTGGAAGAGCTGCAGGACATAGTTAGGAACAGGATATCACAAAGGAAATCTACCTACGTGGTTGCTAAGAGCCAACAGT
>NW_015391472.1:17173-25084 GCF_001527695.2 Protobothrops mucrosquamatus
AAGAAGAAGAAGAAGAAGAAGAAGAAGAAGAAGGAGAAGGAGAAGGAGAAGGAGAAGGAGAAGGAGAAGGAGAAGGAGAAGGAGAAGGAGAAGGAGAAGGAGAAGGAGAAGGAGAAGGAGAAGGAGAAGGAGAAGGAGAAGGAGAAGGAGAAGGAGAAGGAGAAGGAGAAGGAGAAGGAGAAGAAGAAGAAGAAGAAGAGGAAGAGGAAGAGGAAGAGGAAGAGGAAGAGGAAGAGGAAGAGGAAGAGGAAGAGGAGGAGGAGGAGGAGGAGGATCCTTGATGCTCTCTGAGCTTGGTGGTTTTCTTGGAGATGTTTCCTGACCCAACCAGGGAACCTCATCAGTGCTGGAAGGGAGGGGGGTTTGTGAGGAGGAGGAGGAGGATTGAGGGATCCTTGGTGCTCTCTGAGCTTGGAGGCTTTCTTGCAGACATTTCATTACCCAGCTAGATAACATCATCAGTGCTGGAAGGGAGGGTGGTTTACTCCCTGTTCATATACTACTTATTTGCCCTGCCAGTGTTGGTGGGAAAGGACTTGGTATTCCTTGATTCAGCTGTTGATTACTGTTTGGTTGTTTGTCTGAGACCGTACGTAGACCAACTGTAAACCAATAGAAAACCACAGCCTAATCACAGCCAAAAACGCTCCCACCAACACTGACAGGGTAAGCCACTCCAGAGAAAAATGAATAGCTTTCCAAATCTGCTTGGATTGGGGCAGTTCTCTGCAGGATGCATCTCTGACCACCACGGCCCCCATCAGGACCACCAGGAGAAGATAGTCTTCCTTCGCATGCTGACTGCAAAGAAAGGAACATGGGAGGGGATGTTCAGTGCCAGGATGAGTCAGAGTGTCCCTCTATCTGGCTCTGGGATGCTGAAGCCCCTTGGAGTTATCCCTCCTCCTTGGGTACCACAACTGAACCGGCAGATTGGTGGATTTCTCCATAATCAGGCAGGGAATAAATCCCAATAGGAGCCCTGGTGGCGCAGTGGCTAAAATATAGAATTGCAGGCTAACTCACTTGCCCACTGCCAGGAGTTCGATCCTGACTTGCTCAAGGTCGACTCAGCCTTCCCTCCTTCCGAGGTCAGTAAAAATGAGCACCCAGATTGTTGGAGGGGCAAGAGGCTGACTCTGTAAACCCCTTAGAGAGGAGCTGTAAAGCACTGTGAAACGGTATATAAGTCTAAGGCAGTGATGGCGAACCTTTTAGAGACCGAGTGCCCAAACTGCAACCCAAAACCTACTTATGCATCCTCGGGTGCCAGGTGAGTGTGGCCCATTGGGTAGGCATAGCTGTGGTGGTAACAGCAGACTGGATGGGACTAAAAAGTTCAATCAATCAATTCCAACTTTGCAAGATCTTTTTTTCCCCCGTGAGAAGTTGAAATTGACTGATTGATTGAATATTTCTTTTTGCACATGGCGGCAGAGGCTTAAAGCGAAAAGGTTTTATAAAACCCAGCTGAAGGCCTAGGACTGGGGTGACAGTGCGCGTGCCCACAGAGAGGGCTCTGAGTGCCACCTGTGGCACGCGTGCCATAGGTTCGCCACCATTGGTCTAAGGGCTATTGCTGTGGATGGATGAATGGGTGGGTGGGTGGGTGGGTGGGTGGATGGATGGATGGATGGATGGATGGAGATAGACAGACATAGAGCCCTGGTGGCAGTGATTAAAGTGCAGTATCGCAGGCTAATTTATTGCTCCCTGCTAGCAGTTCGATCCTGACAGTTTCAAGGTCGACTCAGCCTTCCACCCTTCTGAGGTCAGTAAAACAAGGACCCAGATTGTTGGGGGCAACTGACTGACTCTGTAAACCGCTTAGAGAGGGGCTTTAAAGCACTGTGAAGCGGTACATAAGTCTAAGTGCTGATGCTATTGCTAATAGCCCAGGACCAGAAAAAGCAGGCAACTGAAATTCGTGTCCCCTCTGCTGAACACCTAATTCTCACAGTGCTGTCTAATGTCTCTGTGCATTTACCCCTGTAGTATGGCTGAAGTATTATCATTTATCCTTCTTACTATCTTCTTTACTCCCCCCCCTTATTGATATGATGATGGTGATGATGGTGATGATGATGATCATCATCATTCTGTTGCTCTGCGTGTACACTGAGAGCTTCTGCACCGGAGACAAATTCCTTGTGCATCTAATCACACTTGGCCAGATAAAATATTCCATTCCATTCAACTGGCCCACCAGCAAGCAAGACAGTGGGGATCCTGGTAAGTCAGACGTGTCTGCTGAATATGGTTAAAAAAAACAAAACACGTCAAGATGATGGTGCAATCAAAGCTCTCCTGGGGCTTCCAGGCTCATTGTCTCACCTAAAACCCAGCTGGGCCTTTGATTGCACCGTCCCAGCGGCCATCTTGATTTATTTATTTTCTTTACCATATCCTGCTGTGAGCTCTCTGATCCCCAGGACTAGTCCTAAAAGACTATTTGCAGAGGACTTCTGCTTTTTCTAACTCCTCGTACTTTTCCCTAGCTTTAAATAAACGTTCGGTGACATGATAGCCGTGTTCCAATATTTGAGGGACTGTCACAGAGAAGGGGGGGGTCAACCTATTCTCCAAAGCACCTGAGGGCCAGACAAGGAGCAATGGATGGAAACTGATCAAGAAGAGAAGCAACCTGGAATTAAGGAGAAACTTCCTGACAGTTAGAACGATGGAACAGCTTGCCTCCAGAAGTTGTGGGTGCTCCGACACTGGAGGCTTTCAAGAAGAGACTGGACAGCCACTTGTCTGGAATGGTAGTGTGGGAAGTCAGCCCCCCCCCCCATAGAAGGAAATATTAAAAGGGCAGAAAAATATATTTTCTCAAAGGATCTTAAAGAGACAGAAAAGCATGCCCAGTTTTTCTTAATAGCCCCAGGTCTCCCTCCCCCAAGCAGAAGCCAGCTCTGTACAAATACAGATGTAAACCATCAGGAATTTGGAGCTAGAAGTTTAGGAAGACAAAGACACCGAAAATCTGCATACACCACCCAAACTCTAAGAGTCATTAGCCCCAGCACCAGGGAAGCAGGATATGACCTTTGGGACATAATAGGATTAACTCACAGATGCCAAAGGGACACAGGTCAGAATACGTGACACAGGAAATACAAAGCCTAAAACAGGAACAGGAAACTACTCCAAACAAAAGGCTCCAGAGGGTATAAAAACCCACTCCCCACATGTGCTCAGCCCTTTTTTCTCTCCTCTTTCCTACCAGAACCATCTTTCTATCTGGCTCTTCAATAAACTGCAACCTTCTTTCTAAAGCAGTCACCATGTTGTTTATCCCCGGCTTGGATGAACCAGGATGAAGACTTTCCCTTCAACAGTAGGGTCTCCTGCTTGAGCAAGGGGCTGGACTAGATGTCCTACAAGGTTCCTTTCAACTCTGTTATTATTCCATTCTTATTCTAAATACGCCATGGGCTGCAGGATCCTACTGGCCAATTAAAAATAAAAATGGATATACGAGCGTCCTAAAAGAAATTAGGCAAAATATCGGAGAACTTAAAATGTCTAAGCAACAATCAAGCTGCCAGCTAGGATTGATGACTCACATCGGCCATTTTTTCCCCCGCTTTTGTTGGAGAGACGTGTAATTTAATAAGGGCCATCAGTTTTACACACCCGGCCACACGGGGCTAATGTTTTTCTGTTTAGAAAATGTATTAGTACAAGCAGCCGCATTGACAGGTTTGCTATGTCTGATTTGCAGAGGCCAATTTGGGAAGGCAATCGAGAGTTTTTAGCCTGCCCTAATGGCCATGTCCTGGGCAGGCTTTGTGTAATCAGCCCTGTTGTGCTGCAAGTCTTTTTTCTTTGCCACAACTGGACATAACTTGAGGCAACCAGGAAAGCCACCTGGGCGAGGAACCGGCTCACGTGCCATTTAAACACAAGTAGAGATAAGCAAAGACCCTCAGGAGGTAAAGGTCGGTCTGCAGAGTGTGGGAAGTCAGCCCCCCCCCCAGAAAAAGAAATATTTTTGGAAATATTTAAAAGACAGAATATATTTCCCTAAGGGATTTTAAAAGCAGAAACCAACCCCACCTCCAAGTCTCTCTGTCCCAAACAGAAACCAAATCTGCAGAAATGCAGACGTGATAATCTTGTCAGAAAGACTGGAGTCAGGAAACTGGGATTAGGAAAAAAGATCCCTAGAAGCAACAATCCCTCACACCAAAAATCTAAATGTCATCAGCCACAGTCCCAGGGAAGCAGGATTGACCTTTGGGACATAATAGGATTAACCCATCACCATCAGAATATCAGAAAGGCACACTCAGACTCAGGTCAAAGTTCAGACTCAGGTCAAAGTTCATGCCACAGGCACAACTCCAAACAAAAGGCTCAAGAAGGTATAAAAACCCACTCCCTACATGTGCTCACTCTCTCTTTTCTGCCAGAGCTAACTTTCTGTCTGGCTCGCCTCTTCAATAAACTGCAACCTTCTTTCTAAAGCAGTCGCCATGTTGTTTATTCCCGCCTTGGACTGAACCATGATGAAGACATTTCCTTCAACAAGAGGAAGAATGATGCAAAAGGACCGAAAACCTCTGATTTTATCACGAAGCATAGCATAGCAGAGGCAAAACTTACAAGAGCCATGTCCAACGAGGAACGAGTCTTTGTATTTGGGGTTCCTATAAGAAAAAGAGATGTAAACTGTCAGCGTTCCACTATTCTGACAATATTTTTTAGTGTGTTATAGACACATTTTGTTCCACGCGATTGTTATGGACATAAATGCATCTTTGTAGAGCTGGAGACTGGAGGCAGTGCCAGTTTCCAAGTATTGAAATACCTTTTTAATAATTAGTAAATTATTATATTTCAACATCAGAACTTCCTAACTGTGTTTAGTGATTTAGAATTATAATTAATTCATCATGAAAGATTTTGTGAGCTTGAGACTATCCAGCATAAGAAAACTGCAATAAATAAAATCTACTAGCCTTTCTGCTATCTTGGAACGCCTTATCCTAAAGTTCCTTAGGCTAATTATTTGAAGGCAATGCTTAAACAAAAAAAAAGAGGTATTTTCCAACCTAGGCTATTAATTCATGGCCCTTTACTGTCGTAAAAGCAATGTACATCCTGTCTCAATATTAAAAATATTATTAATGTTAATATTAAAAATGAAAAATACAGCTTGCGTGTTTTCCATATTATTCACATGATTTGCAGAGTAATCCTCTCAGCTCATGTGCTCAATTTCTTTATCAACTTTCATTTTTCTTTTCTTTTTAAGTTTTTTTTAGGGGCCTTTGGTGTGCTCTCTGAGCTTGGCTGTTTCCTTACAGATGTTTCATAACCCAAACTAGGTCACATCATAAGGACTAGCGCTGCTGATGTTACCTAGTTGGTTCATAAAACATCTGCAAGAAAACAACCAAAGAAGGGCTGCGGGACCTGGGTTTGGCTAGTCTAAAGAAAAGAAGAAATAGGGGAGACGTGATAGCAGTGTTCCAGTATTTGAGGGGCTGCTACAAGGCAGAGGGGGCCAAGTTGTTCACCAGAGCACCAGAGGGCAGGACAAGAAACAATGGTTAGAAACTGATCAAAGAGAGAAGCAACCTGGAATTAAGGAGAAACTTCCTGACAGTGAGGACAATCAACCAGTGGAACAGCTTATCCCCAGAAATCGTGGGTGCTCCATCACTGGAGATTTTAAAGAAGAGACTGGACATTCACCTGTCTGAGACGGTATAGGTTCTCCTGCTTGAGCAGGGGGCTGGACTAGAAGACCTCCAAGGTCCCTTCCAACTCTATTCTATTCTATTCTATTCTATTCTATTCTATTCTATTCTATTCTATTCCCTCTTCTCTCTGTTCTGTTCTGTTCTGTTCTGTTTTGCTCTATTCCATTCCCTGTTTATTCTGTCCTGTCCTGTCCTGTCCTGTCCTGTTCTGTTCTATTCTATCCGCATCAAAGACCCCACAGTCCTCCTCCTCCTCCTCTCCATAAACCCCTCTCCCTTCTAGCACTGATGATGTGACATGTTGAGTAATGAAAGTCTGCAAGGAAACAACCAAGCTCAGAAAGCACCAAGGACCCCATAGTCCTCCTCATTTTTGTGCCTTCTCCCTCCTCCTCCTCTCCGCAAATCTCCCTCCCTTCTAGCACTGATGATGTTTCCTGCTTGGATCATGAAACATCTGCAAGGAAACCACCAAGCTCAGAGAGCACCGAGGACCCTTCATTTCAACCCTGCCCTACAAATATTATCCTTTTTTAATTTATTTTTCCCCCTGAAGATAAAATACAAAATACAAAGTAAACAGACATAGCAAAACAAAAAACTATAAATGGGACACAAGAAAAAAAAAGAAAAGAAAAAATGTTTATAACAAATATAACATTGGATCCAACCCGAGCACATATAAAGAGAATTTATAATGCTTTGATTGAATTGGATTCTGAAACGGAATTAGTTAAAGACTCTATGATAAAATGGGCTCAAAATATTCAAGAGTCGATTTCATTGGATACATGGGAGACAATTTGGGTTAAAAATGTAAAATTTACTCAAGCCCAAAATTTAAGAGAAAATTTTTACAAGATGTTTTATAGGTGGCATTTGGATCCTCAAAAATTGTCATGCATGTATTCTAATTTACAGCCCAAATATTGGAGATGTGGAAGTTTAGATGCAACTAATTTTCATATTTGGTGGACGTGTAGGGAAATAAAAGCATTTTGGATCAAGGTTTGGTGGAATATTCAAAATATCTTTAAGAAAAAGATAAAGTTTACAGCGCAGTTATTTCTATTAGGTATCATGGGAGATTTGGATGCTAAAGAAATGAATCTGATGTTAAATCTCATAACAGCTGCAAGACTAATGGTAGCTCAAAATTGGAAGACGGATCGCTTGCCTACTGTAGAAGAATGGTCTCTTAAAGTGGCAAATTTAGCAGAAATGGCTAAGATTTCTGCTTATTTAAAGGATCAAACGCAGGAAAGATATATTTCGGTTTGGAGAAGATGGATAGATTACATTCAGAATAAATATGGGACTGAAAAGTTCCATTTGGTGTTTGAGTAAATTTTACAGTATTGTTATTGTGAATATTTTATTATATTTTTTATAGTTTTTATTATATTTTATTATATTGCTATTATTATTATTTGGAGTAGTAATTTTGTTTAATAATTAAGTTGATTATTTGTTTATTATTGTGTTTAATTTCAAATTATCTAAATTTATTTTAAAAGGGAGCTAAAGGGTGTTATAGATTTGGTTACATAATTAGTTGGATAATGTTATTTAGATTATGATTAATATATTTGTAACCCTGTGAACAGCTCTGGGAAGTGGGGGGTGGGTGGGGGGTTTTGGGGGGTGGGAAGGGGGTTTATTTTGTAAATGTTACAAAACTCTTAATAATAATAAAAAAAAAACAAATATAACGTTGACAGTAAACATTTTATATTGGTCGTTTTCATTTTTCAATAATAAGATAAGCAGCATGGATCAAAAAGCCTGGCCGCAGAGCGCCCCTACCTTAACCTGCAGAGAAGGCACTCACCAGCAGAGGGCGGTGACGGCCAGCCGCTTGGCTTTGTCGTACTGAAACTTCCACAGTGGCAGCAGCGTCCCCATGTTATCTCTGTATTCGTCCGAAGCATCTTCAAAGTACTTGAAATCTAGCAAGACCAAAACCTCACATCGGTTTTTTTTTAAATCAGCGGTAGCAAATTATTGCACAAACCAAGATTTTGGCACTGCGCATATTCTTACTGCATCACTGAAATAAACAAATGGCACCACAGGGAGATGATTCTCAACCTTGGGTCCCTTGAAGAGAGGTGGACTTCAACTCCCAGAATTCCCCAGCTAGCGTGGCTAGCTAGGGAATGCTGGGAGTTGAAGTCCGCCTGTCTTCAAGTGGCTC
>NW_015391473.1:0-13035 GCF_001527695.2 Protobothrops mucrosquamatus
GAGAGAGAGAGAGAGAGAGAGAGAGAGAGAGAGAGAGAGAGAGAGAGAGACAGAAGGAAGCTAATGTACCATATGGTTTTTTTAGCTTTGGATTCAGAGTTGCAAACATGAGGGAGAGCAGCATATAAGGAACAGTTGCTGGAATTGGGTATGTCTAGTCCAGGGGTAGGCAACCTTGGCTCTTTTATGACTCGTGGACTTCAACTCCCAGAATTCCTGAGCCAGCCATGCTGAGGGGAAAGGGAGAGGTTTCCAAGCTGAGCCCTGCTGGCTCAGGAATTCTGGGAGTTGAAGTCCACGAGTCATAAAAGAGCCAAGGTTGCCTACCCCTGGTCTAGTCTAATGCAGAGAAGGACTAGGGGTGACATGATAGTAGTCTTCCAATATTTGAGGGGCTATCACAGGGAAGAGGGGGTCAAGATGATTAGGGGACTGGAGGCTAAAACATATAAGGAACGGTTGCTGGAATTGGGTATGTCTAGTTTAACAAAGAGAAGGACGAGTGGGGACATGATAGCAGTCTTCCAATATCTCAGGGGCTGCCCCAAAGAAGAGGGAGTCAAGCTATTTTCCAAAGCGCCTGAAGGCAGGACAAGAAGCAACGGGTGGAAACTAATCAAGGAGAGAAGCAACCTAGAACTAAGGAGAAACTTCCTGACAGTCAGAACAATTAACCAGTGGAACAACCTGCCTCCAGAAGCGGTCAATGCACCAACACTGGAGGTTTTGAAGAAGAAACTGGACAGCCATTTGTCCAAAATGGTATAGGGTTTCCTGCCTGAGCAGGGGGTTGGACTAGATGACCTCCAAGGTCCCTTCCAACTTTATCATTATTATTATTATAACCTATTCTCCAAAGCACCTGAGGGCCGGACAAGAATAACAAGTGGAAGATCATTAAAGAGAGATCTAACCTAGAATGAAGGAGAAATTTGCTGACAGTGAGAACAATTAATTAGTGGAACGAGTTGCCTCCAGAAATTTGATGCACGCTGGCTGAGGAATTCTGGGAGTTGAAGTCCACAAGTCATAAAAGGGCCATGTTTGTAGACCCCTGTTATAGACAATCCCAAGAAAAGTAGTTTTAACCTTCCTATGGAGCTGATTTCCTGAACTGGTCTACCTCGTGGGGATGACAAAACTTCATTCAGCCCAAATTTGCTGCAAATATCAATCAGTGCTTCAGGTTTGTGAGGGAGTAATTTGTCTATGATTTGATGGAAGGGTTGCTCTCCATGGTACTGAACCCAAGTCCTCTCATCTGCTACTTGGACTTTCTACCAGTGCTGCTCCACTTGGCTACCTCTTGGCTGAACCACCCTGTCTCTATTGTTGGTTGGGTACCAGCCATCAACAGGCACATAGAAATAAACAACATCGACATACCACTCAAAAGAGACAATCAAAAACGGCAAAAAGGAAACCAGAGACCAAAATGCTTCCTCACCAGCAATCAACACCCAAGTATAGATTAATAACAAGATTAATACCCAACCCACAACCAAGAAGTAAGCAATACCTCAATCAAGGAACTACCAACTCAGAAAAACAGAGCACTCCCAACAAAACTGACAGGAAAAGCCACAAACCCTGCTCCCTTCTAGCACTGATGATGTTACCTAATGAGGTAATGAAATGTCTGCAAGAAAACAACCCAGCTCAGAGAGCACCAAAAATCGCACAGTCCCGTCTATGCTCTTACTCAGAGCAGATGAGGGTGTCCGAGGAAAGCTATGGCAAATCTAGACAGCATACTAAAAAGCAGAGACATCACCCTGCCAACCAAAGTACGTATAGTCAAGGCCATGGTTTTCCCAGTTGCAATGTATGGCTGTGAAAGTTGGACCATAAGAAAGGCTGAGCGCCAAAGAACTAAGGCCTTTGAACTATGGTGCTGGAGAAGACTCCTGCGAGTCCCCTGGACTGCAAGGCGATCCAACCGGTCAGTCCTGGAGGAGATCAACCCCGACTGCTCTTTAGAAGGCCAGATCCTGAAGTTGAAACTCAAGTACTCTGGCCACCTAATGAGAAGGAAGGACTCACTGGAGAAGAGCCTAATGCTGGGAAAGATGGAGGGCAATAGAAGAAGGGGACAACAGAGAAGGAGGTGGCTGGATGGAGTCACTGAAGCAGGAGATGTGAGCTTAAAGGGACTCCAGAAGATGGTAGAGGACAGGAAGGCCTTGGAGGAACATTGTCCATGGGGTTGCGATGGGTCGGACACGACTTCGCAACTAACAACAACAAAGAAAGATCCACCAGCTATTATATGAGATGTTTCTACAAATGTTTAAGCAGCAGGTGGAGAGATGCAGCTACTGGCAATATGGTCCTCTCTGAATTTGTTCAACCATGAAAATTAACCCACTTGAGTGGACGATAAGGACGCCTATATACATTAAATAATAAACTGTGAAAAAAACTGTGATCTGGAAATATCATTCTTAGTATTAGGTCTGCTTAATTGGTGTAATTCTGTACCCCATGTCTTCTTGGCATCTTATTTTCAATCCTTTATTTAATAAACATTTACTTACATTGACCATGGGGCAATTTGGCTCTTGATTGTGACCCTTATAAAATGTGTTCCTTCAGTTATGCACTTTGAGGGCCAAAAATTTAACACTGTCTTTAAGCCATGGAGAAAGAGAACGGGGTGAAGTTTAATTTGGTAATCAGCAAGTTAGATTTAGCTGGTTGCTTTCCTGTCTCCCAGGAAAAAAAATGACAAATCTGGAGGACACCTGCTTACCTTGAGATTTCAAGCGATTAAGGGATATTTAGAAGCCTGTGGCAGCAAAAGGGAGTCATAAATGATAAACGTGAACAGCTGGTGCAGGAATACCATCCTCTATTGCAGGGTTGGGGAACCTTGGCTCTTTTATGACTTGTGGACTTCAACTCCCAGAATTCCTGAGCCAGCCAGGAATTCTGGGAGTTGAAGTCCACAAGTCATAAAAGAGCCAAGGTTCCCCACCCCTGCTCTATTGTATCAGTGACATTGCTGTCCACAGCAAAAATTTTCCAATGGAAATTTTACTTGCATCTTTTAACAATGTCTGTGTGCATCTATCATGCTCCAACATGGTTCAAAAATCCACAGTTTATTGGATGAACCCATTTTTTTTCCTGTGCTCATGAAAGTTGCCATAAGGCAACTGTGCTCACAGGGAAGATGCAGCACACCAGATTCCAGTGTCTGCCTGACTAACGTATGGTTTAGTGTTTGTTTATTCTATTATTTTATCCTGCTTGTAAGTGACTCAAGGTAGTGGACATAGCTAATACTCCTTCCTTTTTCTATTTTATCCACAAGCCTGAGAGGTGGGTTGGGATGAGAGATCATGATTGGCCCCAGTTGTCTGTCTGTCTGTCTGTCTGTCTGTCTGTCTGTCTATCTATCTATCTAGTCTATTTTGTCTGTCTATCTATCTTGTCTGTCTGTCTGTCTGTCTGTCTATCTATCTATCTAGTCTATTTTGTCTGTCTATCTATCTTGTCTGTCTGTCTGTCTGTCTTGCCTATCTTGTCTGTCTGTCTGTCTATCCATCTTATCTATCTTGTCTATCTTGTCTGTCTGTCTGTCTGTCTATCTATCTAGTCTATTTTGTGTGTTTATCTATCTTGTCTATCTTGTCTGTCTGACTGTCTATCTATCTATCATCTATCTATCTATCTTGCCTATCTTGTCTGTCTGTCTGTCTATCCATCTTATCTATCTTGTCTGTCTGTCTGTCTGTCTATCTATCTAGTCTATTTTGTGTGTTTATCTATCTTGTCTATCTTGTCTGTCTGACTGTCTATCTATCTATCATCTATCTATCTATCTTGCCTATCTTGTCTGTCTGTCTGTCTATCCATCTTATCTATCTTGTCTGTCTGTCTGTCTGTCTGTCTGTCTGTCTGTCTGTCTATCTATCTATCTATCTATCTATCTATCTATCTATCTATCTATCTATCTATCTATCTATCTATCATCTATCTAGTCTGTCTGTCTGCCTCTCTCTCTCTCTCTCTCTCTCTCTCTCTGTGTGTGTGTGTGTGTCTCTATCTATCTATCTATCTATCTATCTATCTATCTATCTATCTATCTATCTATCTATCTATCTATCATCTANTCTATCTATCTATCTATCTATCTATCTATCTATCTATCTATCTATCTATCTATCTATCTATCTATCTATCTATCTATCTATCTATCTATCTATCTATCTATCTATCTATCTATCTAGCCAAAATTGACTCGGGACGGTATACAACAAAGCTAAGAACAGTTTTTCCTGCTCAGTTCATTGTAAGAGAGTTGCATATTTACATTCCTGAGCTCTGAATATTGCTAAATAAATATACAGAGCAGCCAACAATTTTCATCTGCCTAATTGCTGGTGGGAAGACTCCAGGAGCATCCAGATGGCTAGTGCAAAGCTTGGAAAAGCTCGACTAACTCTGCTCTGTTTATAGTACCCAACCATATGATACAGGGCAATTTTAGCACAGGTTTTTTTTTTAAATTTTATTTATTTTTTCCCCAAAACTCTCAATCCTGAGAACCTCTCTGGGAAAAAAATAACCAGGAAAAAGGAAGAGTCAGACAAATATCCTAAAGAAAAGTTCACATTCAGCTATGATCAACCCACCTGTTTCTAATGCCACTCTGACTTTGCTACCTTAATGCAGGTAAGTCCCTTGAACTGGTGATAAACAACTCTTTTTCCTTTGAGAGAGGAATGTGCCAAACAATCGGACTAGCTGCTTAAAATGGTGTGCAATTATTTGTTTGTTTACTGCTTAGCCCAGTGATGGCGAACCTTTTAGAGGCCGAGTGCCCAAACCACAACCCAAAACCCACTTATTTATCGCAAAGTGCCAGGGCATTGTGGTGCCCTCGGGGGGGGCATGGGGGTGTGGCCCACTGGGTGGGTGTGGCTGGGGTGGGCATGGCCACCTCGATGCTGCTCATGGGGGGGGACGCCTGTGGGGACCGGGCAGGGTTGGGGGAGATCCAGGGGGTCTCTGGTGGGTGGGGCAGTGGGCAGGAGGCCCAGCATAGATGGGGGGAGGCATAAAATCCTAGCTGGAACTGGGGGGCCATGGTGCCAATGGGGATCTGGCTTTCCCTGCTCGGGGTGGCCTTTGGCTTGCTGGGTGTGGGCATGCTCTACCACCTCTACTTGAGCTCGCTAGCTGGCCGCTTCTCCTCCTTTGTGCTGGGTGCGGTTACCGCCCCAGGCGGCAGCGGCAGCCTAATGGACCTGGGCAAGCTGCCGGCAGTGGCGGCACACGTGCCCACAGAGAGGGCTCCGAGTGCCGCCTCTGGCACGTGTGCCATAGGTTCGCCACCACTGGCTTAGCCCAACAAATATTTAGGGCCAGGAAAAATAACAATGATGTCAAGGATGAAACTTTGGCAGCTACGTGCCTCTGCGTTTCAACTTGCTTTTAGATTAGCAGAGGGAGAGGTTACTTTCAAGTGGGTTAGATGGAGAAATGAAAGTTCTGTGATTCAGCTGAAGATCGTGTGAGAGCCTGAAAGCTTTTCAAGGACACCAGAACAGGTGTGGATTTGAAGCAGACGGTTCCCATAACAAAGTGAACTTGTTTATAAGGACTGCGTAAGATGTTGGAGGTTTGGCTGGGAGAATTATTGTTTAAGTCTATAAATTGGTGTTGGAACCTCAGAGTTAGTTTTGCTTCAAGCTAACAATGCAGTGTATTCAATAAACAGTAAGATTTTTGGACACGGAATGAGCCTGGAGTTTTATTTGGATTCTCGAGCTGGATGTTGAGATATGAATTGAAATGGCAAAGTCTGACATGCATTTAATTGTCTCCTAGAGCTTGTCACTTTAATTCAGTGTTTCTCATCCTTGGCCATGTTAAGATGCATGGACTTCAACTCCCAGAATTCCTCAGCCAGCATGGCTGGCTGGGGAATTCTGGGAGTTGAAGTCCATGCATCCTAACATGGCCAAGGATGAGAACCGCTACCCTAACTGCTAATTTAAAACAAAATCTCTTCTGTTGATTTCAGAAGATGGGTAAAATAAATCCTTGAGAATTTGGGGGGAAGATCCATGCACTCACATATAGATCTGATAAATAGCTTGAGACATCATATGGTAATCAGCTCCCCATTCCTTGTCCAGTAGCAAGATAACCTTTAAACAGAAACTTGAGATGAAAATTGGGCTGGAAAAAAAAATATCTTTAGCCTAAGGGCTAAAGACCAATCCCTTTATCCTTTTTTTATTAACAAATACCTTACAACACTTGTCCATCGGCTGACCCAGGGGAAAGCTGATAGCAAAAGACATTAAGCAATAGACGTAGGATTAAAAATTCATCAGTGTCCCGAAATACGAAGCCGGGATCCTGAAAGTTATCACTTCCGTTGTCCTTGGAAAAGCAAGCGAGCAACCGGATCCGTCCCTTTATTAATTCATTTTAGAGTATTTATAGCTTATATTATCTCCAACATACAACAGCATGCTACACGGAAGCCCTATTCAGATATAATCATAGTACTTCAGAAGGACTGAAATTTAAATTTCGTCTGAAAGGGAACTGGTACAAAATGATATACAGGTAGTCGTCAACTAAAGACCGTTCATTTAGAGACTGTCAACACAGTGCTAGGCTGCATTAACAGAGGGATAGAATCAAGATCAGGTGAAATGTTAATATCACTCTACAATGCCTTGGAAAGGCCACACTTGGAATACTGCATCCAGTTTTGGTCACCACGATGTAAAAAAGATGCTGAGACTCTAGAAAGAGTGCAGAGAAGAGCAACAAAGATGATTAGGGGACTGGAGGCTAAAGCATATAAGGAAAGGTTGATGGAATTGGGTATATCTAGTTTAATGAAGAAAAGGGGGACATGATAGCAGTCTTCCAGTATCTCAGGGGATGCCCCAAAGAAGAGGGAGTCAAGCTATTCTCCAAAGCGCCTGAAGGCAGGACAAGAAGCAACGGGTGGAAACTAATCAAGGAGAGAAGCCGCCCTGAGTCAGCCGCCCTGAGTCCGCAAGGAGAAGGGCGGGGTATAAATTCAAATAATAAATAATAAATAAATAAACCTAGAGCTAAGGAGAAACTTCCTGACAGTTAGAACAATTAACCAGTGGAACAACCTGCCTCCAGAAGCTGTGAATGCTCCAACACTGGAAGTTTTTAAGAAGAGACTGGACAGCCATTTGTCTGAAATGGTGTAGGATTCCTGCCTGAGCAGGGGGTTGGACTCGATGACCTCCAAGGTCCCTTCCAACTTTATTACTATTATTATTATTATTATTATTATTATTATTATTATTATTATTATTATTGCAATGAAAAAAGTGACATGACCATTTTTCACACTTACGACCATTGCAGCATCCCCATGGTCACATGGTTATAATTCAGAAGCTTGGCAACTGGTTCATATTTATGACGGTTGCGGCATCCCCGGGGTCACGTGATCCCCTTTTGCGACCATCTGACTATCAAAGTCAATGGGGAAGCCAGATTCACTTAACAACCGTGTTACTAACTTTAACAACTGCAATGATCCACTTAACAATCCTCTTGCGTAGCGAGGGAAATTTGGGGTGCAGTTGTGGTGGTAAGTCTGCACGTCAATGTACTCAATGGAAGAACGGATGGGAAAAGTGGCAGCCCTGGCAGAGATGGCAAAATTAATTGTTTTAATTAAGGGGAAAGAAGCCTTTCTAGTTTCGCTTCTGCTTGGAGACTGCTTGGAAACCCAAAGTCAAAATTTCATATATATTTTTCTGTCTCGTGTATAGAGACGGGGGGGGGGGGGGGGGGATGAAATTTTGACTTTTGGTTTTGATTAGGTTTGTTGCGATAGAAATGATTGGTAAGGCCACACTTGGAATACTGCATCCAGTTTTGGTCACCGCGATGTAAAAAAGATGTTGAGACTCTAGAAAGAGTACAGAGAAGAGCAACAAAGACGATTAAGGGACTGGAGGCTAAAGCATATAAAGAACGGTTGCTGGAATTGGGTCTGTCTAGTTTAATGAAGAGAAGGATGAGGGGGGACATGATAGCAGTGTTCCAATATCTCAGGGGCTGCCCCAAAGAAGAGGGAGTCAAGCTATTCTCCAAAGCGCCTGAAGGCAGGACAAGAAGCAACAGGTGGAAACTAATCAAGGAGAGAAACAACCTAGAACTAAGGAGAAACTTCCTGACAGTCAGAACAATTAACCAGTGGAACAACCTGCCTCCAGAAGCGGTGAATGCTCCAACCCTGGAAGTTTTAAAGAAGAGATTGGACAGCCATTTGTCTGAAATGGTATAGGGTTTCCTGCCTGAGCAGGGGGTTGGACTAGATGACCTCCAAGGTCCCTTCCAACGTTGTTGTTGTTGTTGTTATTATTATTATTATTATTATTATTATTAATCATATGAAAGTAAAAAAGCTGGGATTGTAACTTTATTCCGTATTTTACTGCACCAAAAGAAATGGACGTCACTGCTATTTTTTTTTTCACATTCCCTTTTCCCTCGCCCCCATTCTCCTGTTGTCTTTACTTTCATTCTTATTTCACATTAAGGAGAAATTTAATTTAAAAAAAAATAAAAAAAATAGAATCCTAAATACTTGCAACTAGGATGAAATGAAATGTTTAAATGATGCCACTTCGATCCAGCTTCCCATTTTTGCAGGTCCCGTGAGGTTAATAAACTCAAGAAACAAGACTCACTTAGATTCCTCAAAAAATATCTTTGTTACTACTAGCTTAATGTGACAGAATCTTGAAAATCCGTCAGAGCAATTCTCCCACTCAATTTATACCAAGCATAATTAAGGTAGATTTTCTCTGTTTTTCATTCTCACGCTTTTCCCTTCGCTGAGCTAAGCTGTCTCTCTTTTGTAACGTTCCTGTTTCCTTCTCCGCTTTCCCGGGATCTATTAGACCCCCTCATCACAACAATTCTGCAAGAATGCCCCATTATATTCAACTAAACAACTCAGTGCATCCAAGTGCCCATTACTGCTACCCTTGACAGCCCAACCAAATCGGATAACAGCTTTTTTTTTTTTAATGTAATTTTATCAAAAGTTTTAAAAACAAGAGTAAATAGGAATACAAACTAAAATAGAATAAGAAGGGAAATAGGAAAAGGAAGAAATAAAAGAGAACGCCGAAGTGCAAACGGAAAATAGGTAGAAGACAAAGTGAAAAGAAAGAGAAAAGATATAAAGGCGTGCTTTCTAATTCTCTTTACAGCAGTTATAAGTGCAATTGTAAAATTATCTCTTATTTTAAAATTAGACCAGGACCCTTTTCTTTCTGTAATCTAGCCTATCTAATCGTCAAAACCATAGATCAGTGTTTCCCAGTCTTGATATCTTTAAGTTTAACGAAGAGAAGGACGAGGGGGGACATGATAGCAGTGTTCCAATATCTCAGGGCTGCCCCAAAGAAGAGGGAGTCAAGCTATTCTCCAAAGCGCCTGAGGGCAGGACAAGAAGCAACGGATGGAAACTCATCAAGGAGAGAAGCAACCTAGAACTAAGGAGAAACTTCCTGGCAGTGAGAACAATTAACCAGTGGAACAACCTGCCTCCAGAAGCGGTGAATGCTCCAACACTGGAAGTTTTTAAGAAGAGACTGGACAGCCATTTGTCTGAAATGGTGTAGGGTTCCTGCCTGAGCAGGGGGTTGGACTAGATGACCTCCAAAGTCCCTTCCAACTTCTTCTTCTTCTTCTTCTTCTTCTTCTTCTTCTTCTTCTTCTTCTTCTTCTTCTTATTATTATTATTATTATTATTATTATTATTATTATTATTATTATTATTATTATTATTATTATTATTATTATTATTATTATTATTATTATTAAGATAGGGTGGACTTCAATTGCCAAAATTCTCCAGCTAGCTTGCTGGATGGAGATTTCTGGGAAATGAAGTCCACCCATCTTAAAGCTGCTAAGATTGACAAATGCGCCATAGATCGGAGGTCCCCGACCCTTGATCTGTGGACCAGTACCGGGCCGCAGCATGCCAGCAACCGGTCCACACAAACAAGCAAAGCCCCATCCGTGGGATGCAGGCAGCACACAAAACCACGCACGCTCCGGTCTGTGGAAAAACCTTTCTCCACGGAACCGGTCCCTGGTGCCCAAAAGGTTGGGGACCTCTGCCATAGACCATAACTTCAATTTTTTTTCTATTATACGCAAAAGGTCCAGAAAATAGCATTTGCATCATCAGCTCCATGTTCTCATGCTGAATGTATAATCCTAGAACAGTGGTGGCGAACCTATGGCACGGGTGCCAGAGGCGGCACTCGGAGCCCTCTCTGTGGGCACACGTGCCGTTGCCCCAGCCTCGCCTCCCCCCATGACCCCCTCCTCACCAGCAGCCCCCCTGGAGGAGAGTCGCCCCCGAGCGTGGCCCACGCAGAGCAGCGCAGCCAAGGACATGGCAGCCAGGCAGCGTAGACAAGACTCTGCCCTCATGCCCCATCCCGCACAGTTGATGCTGCAGGGCGTGGGGAGAGGGGGTGGCCGCCATGGGCTGCCTGGGCGGTCTGCGGCAGGCCCTGGAGGCGGTGAGTGGCCCAGCGGGCAGGCGGAATGGGGCGGGGCAGGAGATGGAGCAGGGCGGGGCCAGTTTTGGGGCACTCAGTCTCTAAAAGGTTCGCCATCACTGAGTTATGGTGTTCTACGTTAGCCTTGTACTACCAAAAACTCAGCTCCTGGTTCAGCCCTCAAAATGTTCGTTCCTGTTACGCCTACCCCAGCTTTAACCAAGAAGGATGTTCTGTCTATTCACCCAGAAACTGTCTATGCAGTTCTTCACTTTGTAAAGAGGTTACATCAGCCTCTCTGCTCATCTGGAAAAGGGAAGATTCCAGAACAGAGGGAATCAAGGAACACACCCTGCTCTTCCACATGGTCTGTGCTCAGCAGTAATTAAACCCAACACCTCAGGGATCTCATGAACTCCTGAAAGCTGAGTTTGCCTTGTCTTTCCCATGAAATATGAATCACATCAAGTCAAAAGGGATGAAATTAAAAAAAAAGAAAAGAAAAACCCTAGAAGAAAGTCTACATCAGTAAAATGGCTTCTCAAAGAGGGAAGCACCAAAATTAAGTTGGCTGCATTGAATGGGGTAAATTTATGGCCTTCTTCACATGAAGAAAGAAGGAAGAAGGATCTAGCAGACCGATCAAACTCGACATTTATTTAGGACATCAGCTGTTGTGCAGTGAATAGTCTAAGACCCAACATAATAATAGGACATAGGAGCCATCTAGATACAAATCTCCTAGGTTGTGGTCTATTTTGTCAAATGCCTTGTTGAAGTCCAAGTGTACTATATCCACAACAACAGCCTTGTGAGGTTTCTCTCTTTCTTTCTTCTAATGATAAGAAAGGTGTGAGAATTATAGATTTTGTTTAGAAGTCTTTCTCTTTCTTTCTTTCTTTCTTTCTTTCTTTCTTTCTTTCTTTCTTTCTTTCTTTCTTTCTTTCTTTTCTCTTTCTTTCTTTTTCTCTCTTTCTTTCTCTTTTCTCTCTTTTTCTTTCTCTCTCTCTCTCTCTCTCTCTTTCTTTCTTTTTTTCTTTCCCTATAGAGAGACCTCTTTTCAAATTTAAATTTCTTGCAAACAGAGGGATAAACGTACAATCAGTTTACATCCCTTTGCATGCTTTTCTTGTTCTTTAGCTTTCCGAACAAACTGTCCTGAGACTTTATAAGTGATGTATCTCAAATAGCAGTTTGAGTTGAATTTCCCCCCCTCGTTAACAGCTTTCAGTTCTGGTGTTTAAATATTTCAACCAGCAACTGGAGAGCTTAAAGAAGAAGAAAAAAGGAGGAAGGAAGGGAGGGGTGGATTGGCGAAGCTGCTTCCTAAAGGGCTCATCACAGGTCAGTTTTGAGGTTTATGTCAAACGGACGAGAAGGAAATATTAAAACCTGGTTGTAATAACTAAGATCAACATTTTGGTTCTCTTGGACCCACTGGGGAAGAATGGCCAAGGTGGAATGAAGGGGTGTAATCAAAGAATAACAGAGTAACAAAGTTGGAAGGAGCCTTGGAGGTCTTCTATGGCAACCCCCTGCTCAAGCAGGAGACGCTAGAGCAGGGCTTTTCAACCAGTAGTACGGGTACCACCTGTGGTACATTGGCACCTGGTACGCGACCATCCTAGAAAAGTAGCGGGGGAGGGGAATGAGCTGAACCGGTGGCAGCACCGCACAAGCGCCAGGATCAGCGCCAGGCTCCAGCTGGAGCTCAGCGCTGATCCTGGTGCTTTTGCTGAGCCCAGAAGAATCACCAATCAGCTGGAAAGCAGCACTGATCCTGGCGCTTCCGCTGAGCCCAGAAGAAGCGCCGATCAGCTGGAATGTGGCAGCATCTCCAGGGTCTTGTGATTTACATTCAGATGCTTGGCAACTGATTCATATTTATGACGGTCACAGAGTCCCAGGGTCATGTGAAGTGACCAAAACCTGCTGCAACCACCCAGCAGACGGGGGGAATAAAAACCAAACATCCCCCACCCCACCCCCGCTGCCAATCCTCAAGAGAAATGCTCACAACAATGGAAACCTCGGAGAGGAGGAAAAACGCAGCTGGGTGGGCAGGCAGGTGTCTTGCTCGGCTGTGGCTTGGGGGACACTTTTTTCAGTGCCATTGTAACTTCGAACAGCCACTAAGCAAACTGTTGTAAGTCGAAGACTACCTGTACTTTATCACTTTTTTCTTTTTTGGGGGGGGGGGGGTCATCAAGTTTTTGACACCTTGCTAGGCGACTGGTGGTACTTGGATATTGCCATATCCTAAAAGTGGTACAATGGGTGAAAAGGTTGAAAAGCCCTACCCTAGAGCAGGGGTAGGCAACCTTGGCTCTTTTATGACTTGTGGACTTCCAGAATTCCTGAGTCAGCATGGCTGGTTCAGGAATTCTGGGTATTAAGGTCCACAAGTCATAAAAGAGCCAAGGTTGCCTACCCCTGCCCTAGACCAGTGGTGGCGGACCTATGGCACGGGTGCCAGAGGGGGCAC
>NW_015391473.1:14285-17884 GCF_001527695.2 Protobothrops mucrosquamatus
AATATGGGGAAGATGGATTGTTTATATTCAAAAGAAACATAAAGTGGTAGAATATAAGTTAGGTTTTTAGAATTTTTTAAGTTGGTTTACTTCTACTATCTTTTCTTGTAGATTAAGATATTTTGTAGAGTTAGAGATATTAGTATTTGTTTACTTTCATATGAATATTATTCTGGGATTAGGTTTGGGGAGTCCGGGGGGGGGGGGTTATTGGTTATTGTGTTTACTCATGATTGTTTTTTATGATTGAAAAAAATAAATAAAAAAATTTCTTAAAAAAAAATAAATATTTTAGGTAATGAAATTATGGAAGATCTTTGCTAAGGCTTTGTACGAGCTAAGACTTTTGGGAAAGGAGAGGAAATGGAAACATACTGCTTTCCTGTCAGGAATGTGGGTTTCCCAGGAATTTGGTTGGCTAACATGAGTGTGGAATACTGGAAAAAATAGAGCTGACCTGACAGAATTCTTGGCACGCTGTCATTACAAGGAAGACATAAAGGAGATTTTTTTTAGAGCATATGAAGCTAAAAAATATTTATGACGGTTGGAATGTTCTGGAGTCACGTGATCCCCTTTTGCGACCTTCTGACAAACAAAGTCTAAGGGGGAATTGTGTTATTCTCAACTGCAGCGATTCGCTTAAGAGCTGTGGCAAAAAATAAGAATCGGATGTGTGAGGATCACAAAATGAGAAGCATGAAGGAAGAAGAGAAACTTTGACTGAATTTCAAAGTAATAAAACTGAATTGGATTGGATTAAACTAAAGTAAATACCATGAACGTGATTACTTCTGGTGGATTTAATTTCCTCTATCACCAATTATGATTACATCTCAGTCTTTGCCTGGAGGGAGTACGTCCAAGATTTCCCTGGGGCTCCAAGTTCTATACTGCTGTATTAAAGGGATCTTTAATTTCATGTAGTAGTAAGTAGGGCCTTTTTTAGGGTTTTTAATCTCGTGGCCATCACACACACACACACACACACGGGTGTAGCCTAGGAAAATAAGGGGAATTTTTATTCCTGAGAGAAGACCGTATTTGCAGTCTGGCTCCATCTTGATTCTGAGGTAACAAAAGAATTACAACTGGTCCTTGACTTACAACCAAAACTGAGCCCAAAATTTCCGTTGCTGAGCAAGGCGGTTGTTAAGCGAGATTTGCCCCATTTTACGACCTTTCTTGCCACAGCTGTTAAGTGAATCACGGCAGTTGTTAAGTTAGTAACGCGGATCTGGCTTCCCCATTGTCTTCGCTTGTCAGAAGGTCGCAAAAGGGGATCACGTGACCCTCCCCCCCGGGACACTGCCACCGTCATAAATATGAGTCAGCTGCCAAGAGTCTGAATTTGATCACGTGACCCTGGGGATGCTGCAACGGTCATAAGTAATAATAATAATAGTAGTAGTAGTAGTAGTAGTAGTAGTAGTAGTAGTAGTAGTAATAATAATAATAATAATAATAATAATAATAATAATAATAATAATAAAGTTGGAAGGGACCTTGGAGGTCATCTAGTCCAACCCTCCGCTCAGGCAGGAAACCCTATACCACTTCAGACAAATGGCTGTCCAGTCTCTTCTTAAAAACTTCCAGTGTTGGAGCATTCACCGCTTCTGGAGGCAGGTTGTTCCACTGGTTAATTGTTCTCACTGTCAGGAAATTTCTCCTTAGTTCTAGGTTGCTTCTCTCCTTGATTAGTTTCCATCCGTTGCTTCTTGTCCTGCCTTCAGGCACTTTGGAGAATAGCTTGACCCCCTCTTCTTTGTGGCAGCCCCTGAGATACTGGAACACTGCTATCATGTCCCCCCTCATCCTTCTCTTCATTAAACTACTAGACATACCCAATTCCAGCAGCCTTTCCTTATATGCTTTGGCCTCCAGTCCCCTAATCATCTTTGTTGCTCTTCTCTGTACTCTTTCTAGAGTCTCAACATCTTGAGTGTGGGAAATGGTCGCATAAGTCACCTTTTTCAGTGCCACTGTAACTTTGAACAGTCGCTAAATTGTTGTAACTTCAAACCCTCCCTAACCGAATTCCTATAAGTCGAGGACTATCTGCAATTTCGCAAGCCCATCCCAGAAGCCGCTTTGTAATACAGAAGTCCTCGTTTTATGATTGTATTGGAGGCTGCCCATGACGGTCGTAAAGCTGTGAGAGTTGCCAAGCAGGTGACCACAGGAACAACCCAATTTTATGATCCTTTTTTGTGGCAGTAGTTAAACAAACGCCCTCAGTCCTTAAGCCAATCAAATGTTTTCTCCCGGCCAATTTTGTGGAAACCTGGGATTAAATTCCAGTTTTCGGCAAAACGTCGTGAAATAATCGTGTGACTGCAGGATGCGGTCGATGGCCACAAATATGGGCTGGTTGCTGAGCACCCAACATGCAGTCCTGTGACCACAGGAAGAGGCAGCCTTTGGAACTTCAGAACCAGGTCATAAGTACCCCTGGGGAAATTCGTCGTAACTTTGAACAGTCACTGTGAACGGTCGTAAGTCGAGGACTACCTGTAGATAAAACTTTCAAACAATTAAACAAGGGCCCGGCTGATCTCTCTGGGAACAGGATGGAGATCCAAATGTTAGTCCTACATTCATATGCTGTCACAATCTCTTTTCTTTGCTGCCTTATTCTAACCAGCATTGCTTGCTGCTTTTAATTCCTTGTGAATGTAAAAACCCAAAAAATGTTCAGAGAAAAAGCTAGTGAGAAGATTTTCAGAAGTGCTAGGAAGCAACCTAGAACTAAGGAGAAATTTCCTGACAGTTAGAAGAATTAACCAGTGGAACTACCTGCCTCCAGAAGTTGTGGGTGCTCCAACACTGGAGGTTTTTAAGAAGAGACTGGACAGCCATTTCTCTGAAATGGTATAGGGCAGTGGTGGTGAATCTATGGCACGCGTGTCGGGGGGGGCACTCAGTGCCCTCTCTGTGGGCACACGCACCTCGCTCTTTGGCTAAGTTTTCGCAGGAAAAAGCCATTTCTCAAGCCCCTTCCTAGCCAAAACAAGCCTCCGGAGCGAGCGCACTGTTTTCAGCTTTGAATTATATCAAATCTGACACCAGAAACAGACTAACAGATGACCTGCCTGTGTTGCTCTCAAACTTACAAAGTATGAGCCAAGCTCAGACAAATTATCAGCATGCATACAACAGCAAAAATCACATTAATTGTTCAAAAGCATGCCAAATGCAAACTTTTACCTTTCAGTAAAAAGTTGTTTGTATCATTGAAAGCTTCGTTATTGTGTTTTTCTTTTAAGACAAAAGATGTTAATGTACGAGTTGTTTTTTCTAAACTAAAACTTCCGTATTCAGATTAAATTGCCGTGTTGGCACTTTGCGATAGATAAGTGGGTTTTGGGTTGCAGTTTGGGCACTTGGTCTCCCTCCCTTCCCTCCCCTCCCTCCCTTCTCTTTCTCAGGGGGGGTGCAAAGACTTACGACATCGTCTTCTCTAATCCATCAAACCCCCTGACCACCATCACGAGGACTTTCCCCCTCCCGACTCTGCTGTTGGACCTCCCGCCATGATTTGGAGTTGTATTCCAGGAGGGAACTGCTGGCCCTGCGCGACTCCCCCATCGCGCAGG
>NW_015391473.1:20462-25074 GCF_001527695.2 Protobothrops mucrosquamatus
AGCGGGACTGGCCTGAGGGATTTTAAAGGGGGTTTTAATTACTTTTAAATTGGACATATTTAAATATTTCGTTTTAATCAAATTTTAATTAAGTATGTATATATGTTAGTATTTTATTCAATTGTCAGCCGCCCTGAGTCCGTAAGGAGAAGGGCGGGATATAAATGCAATTAATAAATAAATAAATAAATAAATAAAAAAGGTTCGCCATCACTGGTATAGGGGTCTCCTGCTTCAGCAGGGTGCTGGACTAGAAGACCTCCAAGATCCCTTCCAACTCTTATTAGAGTTGGACTATTATTATTATTAGTAGTAGTATTATTAGTATTATTATCATCATCATTATCATCATCATCATCATCTCAGGAACATTGGACGAAGATGGAATTGCGGTACCCAGATGGCAATTGGTAACCTTTACCTTCGAAAATGTATTTGCTAGAGGGCAATGATTGAGGGTGAAAAGATAACATGTGCCAACAGATCCCGTTCCAGTTTTTACTCTGTCATCTGCTGCAAACTGACACAAACCATATTTCTGCAAGGCTTCAATCTGTCACATGGGAAGGAAGAGATGAATGGGAACAACAAACACTTCCCTTAATAATGACACCATTTCTTGGTGGATGTGTAAAAAAAAAAAAAGCAAAAAAAAATTGGATTCAATTGTGATAAGGAGGATTTTAAAGATCTGTATTCAGTTGGTAGATTCCTGGTGACTGGTCCCAAGTCAGCCGCCAAAAAGCTAACACAATCCTAAGCTGCACTTGCAGAGACTTAGAATTAAGATCACCTGAAGGGTTAGTACCACTTTATAATGCCTTGGTAAGACCACACTTGGAATATTGCGTCCAGTTTTGGTCGCCACGATGTAAAAAAAGAGTGGAAAGAGTGCAGAGAAGAGCAACAAAGATGATTAGGGGCCTGGAGGCTAAAACATATGAAGAATGGTTGCAGGAATTTGGTGTGCCTTGGTTATTGAAAAGAAGGAATGGTATGACAGTGTTCCAATATTTAAGGGGCTGCTACAGAGAAGAGGGGGTCAACCTATTCTCCAACATACCTGAAGGCAGGACAAGAAGCAACGGATGGAAACTAATCAAGGAGAGAAGCAACCTAGAACTAAAGAGGAACTTCCTTTCAGTTTGAACAATTAATCAGTGGAACGGCTTGCCTTCAGAAATTATGAATGTTCCTTCATTGGAGGTTTTCAAAAGATTGGACAACCATTTGTCTGAAATGGTATAGGGCAGGGGTAGGCAACGTTGGCTCTTTTATGACTCGTGGACTTCAACTCCCAGAATTCCAGAGCCAGCTTGGCTCATCTTGGAAACTCTCCCTTTCCCCTCAGCATGGCTGGCTCAGGAATTCTGGGAGTTGAAGTCCACGAGTCATAAAAGAGCCAAGGTTGCCTACCACTGGTATAGGGTCTCCTGCTTCAGACTAGAAGACCTCCAAGGTCCCTTCCAATTCTGTTGTTCTGCTCTGTTCATCCAGCCAGCTTTCATCCCTAAGGCAGGGCTAGAACTCACGGTTTCCTGGTTTCTAGCCTGATGCCTTAACTACAGACTAGACCAGGGGTAGAGCCAAGGTTGCCTATCCCTGTTCTAGTCCAACCCTCTGCTCAAGCAGGAGACCCTATACCAGGAGTAGGCAACCTTGGCTCTTTTATGACTTGTGGACTTCAACTCCCAGAATTCCTGAGCCAGCATGGCTCAGCATGGAAACCTCTCCCTTTCCCCTCAGCATGGCTGGCTCAGGAATTCTGGGAGTTGAAGTCCACAAGTCATAAAAGCGCCAAGGTTGCCTACCCCTGGACTAGACCAAACTGCTTGGTAAGAGGGAACAGACAGGGCTGCAAGGGTGGACAACAACATCCCATCTTTGCTATCAACACAGCATCCAAATGTTTCATGATTGGGGGAGAGGATTATAACAAACAGAAAATGCTGCAAAGGAGAACCAGGGTCAGAATCTGCAGGGAGGAGCACAAGATCTTCCCATGACAGTCCTGATTTCCCCCCCCCCCTGTCTGAAAGCACCACTAGACCCAGTGTCAGATTTTTCAGTGTCAGGTTTCGATGGGTCTGCTCTGCAGCTGAGTTGGGAAGCAACAGATGTGTCAAGTCAACCCCTAGCAGCTGCTGGGACTGACTTGCAAAATGTGAAACTGGAAACCACCTTGGAGGAAATTTCACATCCTTGCAAATACAGGAGCTTTCCCAAGTTCATGCAATGACTCAGATCAGGCTAACACAAAAGGTAAAATAGTGAGGTATGTTAGAATATCGCATGTTAACCAGTCCTAACCACCTGGATGGATGAATGAATCGTGTGCCTCTACATTAGCATCAGTAGACCAGGTGTTTCTGGAATGGATATTCCATTTAGTGCGAATTGCAAATTGATACCAGGTGGTGTTTAACACAACCCAAAAGCCAGCGAATGCAAAGCTAGTTAGTAGGTGTACAACTGAGGCGAGCGCTTGAGTAGTGGTGGTTGAGGTTTTACACATGTGTGCAAAAGAGAGGAAAGGAAGATTCCATTGGAGGACAGCAGTGCAAGTTGTTTTTTAAAGAATTGACTTGTCATTACCTTAGAGCAGTGGTTCTCAACCTTTTTAATGCCGCGACCCCAACCGGTCGTAAGTCGAGGACTAAACCGGTCGTAAGTCGAGGACTAAACCGGTCGTAAGTCGAGGACTAAACCGGTCGTAAGTCAAGGACTACCCAACCGGTCGTAAGTCGAGGACTTTCCCTGCCCAGGAGCGCCGCACATGCGTGGTTCTGCCCCCTGCGCCGGCCGAGGCGTAGCTGGCAAGCGGCAGAGACGGAGCAGGCCGACCACCAGCTGGCCCAGCCCAAGGGAAGTAAGGCACCCGCCGGAAAAGGGGAAAAAAATGGCGGACAAAAAAAATGGCGGACAGCCTTGCTTGGCGACCCCCATGAAATGGTCGATCGACCCCAAATGGGGTCCCGACCCACAGGTTGAGAACCACTGCCTTAGAGCAAGCATTTGATATCATTAAATGTCATGAAATCATCATAGCTATGGTGAAAGAGGACAAGATGTTGGGTTGCCTGAATTTTTCACTGCCTATTTCTGTTAAGGTGGCATCAATTGCCAATTTTTCTATGGAAATATGACTGGAATAGCGTCAATTCAAATAATGCAATCATTTTGTGGGATTCATTAAGGGAGTTAATTGAGACCTACCTGTATGTCTATTCGTACAAGGAGGAGGAGAAGGAGGAGGAGATTATTCCTAAATTCACATATGGTTTGTACATAAAGGAGCTGTACATTTCTTGCAGTCTGCTAAATGTCTCAACTATTCTTAGACATTTATATTTACAGGCAAATGATGTCTACAGCATATAGCTGGGGGTGGAAGCAAGGTCTGGAAAGCAACCAACATAATCAGAGGCCTGCCTTAAGTCTGGCCACCCAGTTTACATATTCATTTATCCACGTGGGCAACTTCATAGAGTGACAGTGAAAACCTTGGAAGAGATACTCACAACACCATGATGTGTCTATACCTACAAAGATCAGAACTGTGCAAGCTAGGGTATTTCTTGGGAAAGCAAAAGTTGGACTTTGAAGGAAGAGTATTAATGACCTTGAACTTTGGTACTGAAAAATTCTGTGGACAGTCAAGGTAACAAACCAATGGATCACCCAACAAATCCACCCAGAGGTTTCACTTGAGGCACAAATGATCAGGATCCAAATGTCCTACTTTGGACACACCACATCAAGACCTAACTCTCTGGAGAAGACTCTGATTCTGGGAAAGATGGAAGGGAAAAAGACAAGAACAGGGACCAATGGTAGGGATGGACTTAATTTACAGTATGTGCACCATTGGAAGACTTGAAGTTCCATCTTTCTCCTTCTATCCTGGCCACTTTTTACAGAGGCACGATTGAGAGCATTTTAACAAACTGCATCACTTGTTGGTTTGGTGGTAGCAGAGCCTCAGATAGAAGAAGGTTCATACAGAGTGTGGTAAGGACAACCAAGAAGATCATAGGAAGTTTGTTTCCCATTATTCAGGACACTGCGAGAGCTTGAAATGTTGTTAAAGACCCCACACTCCCACTTCACGGTCTGTGTCTGTTGCTCCCCTCTGGGAGGAGGTTTCGAAGTATTTATAGCAGAACTACTAGATTCTGTAACAGTTTTGTACCTTATGCCATTTGTCTTGTAAATTTGCAGGATTCTTTTTTCTGTGTGCCATGTATATGTATATACTTGAACTAGACTGTGATGTTTCTCTGTGTCATATGTGTGTGGGGGGGGGTATATGCAGAATGGTATTTTTAAAGAGATGAATGCAATGAACTTTCATTTTAATGTATGCTGATTAGTGTACATTTAAAGTGACAATAAAGTTTCTATTCTATTCTATTCTATTCTATTCTATTCTATTCTATTCTATTCTATTCTATTCTATTCAGTTGAAGATAGATCATCTTGGAGAAATTCTACCTATGTTGTCACCAAGAGTCAATATCAAAGAGTATCTCAAAGGTGCTTTTTCAGGAGGCAATTGGACTTTCTTTTTTTTTTTTTAAGACGTTTCTCATCCAAGAAGCTTCTTCAGCTC
>NW_015391474.1:0-2377 GCF_001527695.2 Protobothrops mucrosquamatus
CCAGGCGGTTAACTGATGGGTCTTGCGAAAAGTTAGATCGCATTTCCTGTCATCTGCTTTGAGGGCCTCCGCTAAATCCCCAGAGACTGCCGTCTGGGACACCAGGGGAGTCCAGGCCTCATCTACCTGAGGCACCTCCAAGGCCTCAGTGAGATCCTTGGAGGTGTGGTATAGCTTCTTGTCCGACCCACTGACGGAGTGGGAGGCAGAAGGGGAGGACCACTGTTTCTGTATCCCTGTGAGGAATATATGAGGGCAGGGGACATGATGCTGTGTTGCCTCAGTCGCAAAAAATATGGGGTCCGGACTCACCTCGGTGGTAGCCTGCGGCTGAGGAAACTGATCGGACCCTATATTGGACGTGGACGTGGCCTTGCGGAGTAAGGAGAGAAACAATGCCTGATTAAAAAGGCCACCCGAGGAAGGTTCTGGGGGAAGTACCTCATCATCCGACCAGTCGAGGTCCGGTTGATCCCCTCCCGTGTGGGCTGAATAGCCACTAAGTGAGGAGCGATCAGGTGACTGAGGATCCTGAATCGAGAGGTCCTCTGCTGGCGGAGGAGGAGGCATGGCTGGAGTGGGAACCTCCTGCCCAGGCCCCTGACAAGCACGTGCTGCAAGCGCCCGGTCCACGACCTTAGACAGTAGTGCTTCCAGACGGCCGTCTGAAAATAAGTCTCCTAACTCTGGACCCCTGAGCCCTGCTGCTGTAGGAGTGAATGTAGCTTCCGGAGCCGAGCTCGTGGTATAAGAAAGAGGCCCAGTACCTTGGTGGCATACTGGCGGGGTAACTGGGTCGGCTGCCAGGGACCACACTCCCTGAACTGAAGTAGACGGACCTAAGGGGAGATCGAATTCTGGGGCCACCACTTGATCCATCTCATGCCTGGCCTGTTTTTGTGCCCTGGCAAATTCTTTTTCTAGAACCTGGTGCCTACGGCTGGCCTGCTTCTCCGCCACCTTTGATGTCTTCTTCAGAGTGGCCTTGGCCTTATTTTTAAGCTTGCCTGCTGCCTCCTGTCCGGAGGATTTGTGCCGGCCGTGAGCGGATGACGGGGACGCGGTGCCCAGGAGCTGAGGCGCCGNACGGCCCTGCGCAAACTGAGACTGTAGATGGGCACCCCAGCCGAACAGGCTGGCATCCGTCGTGATGGTAAGACGGTCCGGCTCCTTGAAAGGTGACCCCTTGGTCACCGCTCGCGAGAACCACCAGCGTAGGGACCTCCGGGCGTGCAATGGGAGCTTCACCCGTCGGTTGGATGCGCTGACGTTCAATCGCTGGAACAGCAAAAGGAACCATTGGAGTTCCCGTAAGTGGAGCCTGGCCCAAGGGACAATGGCTATGCAGGAGACCATCTTCCCTAAAAGTTGGGATAACAAGGCCAACGTCACTACCCGTTCTCGGTACACCCTGCGAGCTAGGTCCCTGATGCTGTCCAACCGCTCCTGGGAGAGATAGACCACGCAGTTTGCGGTGTCTATGATGGCTCCCAGGTGCAGAAGCCTGGATGAGGGAACCGTCTGGCTTTTCTGGAAGTTCACCAAGAACCCGTGCTGTTGGAGGACCTGAATAGTTAGAGCGAGGTCTGTCTGGGCCGCCCGGAAGGAGGACACTTGAATCAGAATGTCGTCCACATAACACTGGACGCATACCGGTACCTTCCGGAGGTGGGCGGCCAGCACAGCCAGGATTTTGGTGAACACCCTGGGTGCCGAGGAGAGGCCAAAGGGGAGAGCCCTGTACTGGAAATGCTGACCCTTGTAACAGAACCTGAGGAACCGCCTGTGGTCTGGAAGGATGGGGATGTGGAGGTACGCTTCTGAGAGGTCTATCGACGCGAGGAAGTCCCCCTGTCTGATGCCTCCCAGGATGGACTGAAGCGATTGCATTTTGAATTTTTTGTATGCAATGTAACGATTTAGGCTTATCAAGTCTAGAATCGCCCTCCATCCCCCCGAGGTTTTGGGGACCACGAAGAGGATGGAGTAGAATCCCCCTCCTTCGTGACCCGACGGAACCGGTTCTATGGCCTGAATGTCTATGAGATGACGAATGGCCTCCTGCATAAGTCCCCGCTTGATTGGATTCCGAGATGTGGGGCAGGAGATGAAGTGACCTGGCGGGCACGCCAGGAACTCTAGGGACAGACCCTGTTGTACTGTCTGTAATACCCATTGGTCCGTGGTGGTGAGTTCCCACCGATGGAAAAAATGGGACAACCTGCCTCCTATGGGAAGGGCGATTTGGGAGTCACTTGGACTTCTTAAAGGGTCGACCTGTCCCTCGAAATGGGCGCCTATTCTGTGTCTGTTGTCTAGACCGGAACCCCGTTCTGTCAAAGGGGCGGTCGTATGTGCGATCCTGTCTGGGCGTGAA